>NW_014560285.1:832-3213 GCF_001313825.1 Dinoponera quadriceps
CCATTCGATTTTTACTAATAATTTGGGCATGAGACGGGTCGCCGCGAAATTCGTACCAACGCCCCTGCTCACACATCGTTGCTTGTGCGCGATTTTTGGCCAAAATCAACACACTAATGATGCTGCAGCCACCGTATTCCCCAGACCTGGACCCCTGTGACTTTTCTTGTTCCCGAAACTGAAGAGGTACATAAAAGTACGACGCTACTCTACGATTGAGGAGATAAAGACGGCATCAAAGGAGGAGCTGAACAATATCACAAAAAATGATTTTTTGAAGTGCTTCGAAGATTGGAAAAAACGTTGGCACAAGTGTATGATATTTGATGGAGATTACTTTGAAGGAGACGAAATAGATATTCATGAATAAATAAATAATTTTTGTAAAAACACAAAATTCGCGATACTTTTTGAACAGTCCTCGTATACTTAATTTTTCACAATAAAAGCAAAAGTTTCATAAGGATCGATCCTGGGCCCTATTTTACGATACTGTATTTACGTCTAACATACTTTCGACAAAAGGAGTGACCACGGCTACATTTGCTGATGACACAGCAGTACTATCCAATGACCGAGGGGGTAAAAAGCATTTATTCCATTCTGGAAAAGTGTTTCTACCGTACGATATTGACTAGGTTGTAAAATTATAGTGTCAGAAGTTCGCTGACAAACCATGACTTAAATCTTTTTGCTCTGACATGTTCGCCGTTACTGGATGTTGATGTCCTGGACAAGGATCTGACAAAAACTAAAGAAAATTTTAGCTTTTTTTCTAATGAGGCTGTAGGCGACCTGCAAAAAACTATTGAGGGCAAAAAGCCTATCGCAATTAAGCGAAAAAACTTTGCGCCTTCTGGTGAATAATGAATCTCTTCGAAACAAAGAAAGTCCGAGCTGCATCCCCAGCTAGCAGATTGTTGGGTGAACATCATCAGAAAATGTCTGGAAAAAGAGAAGAAGGAAAAGTTGATGGAGAAATTCCCACGCAAGGGCAACCGCTCTTTAGCTACGTCGGAATTGAATGAAATTCTAACTCTGCTTTTGAATAGATAAATCAAGATCATCAAGAGATAAATATTTCTGGATCAACCAAAATCTGTGGCCTAGGATTAATAACGCTAAGCACAGCAATCGGCCTTGTTTTCAAAGAGGAAACCGAAACGATTGATAAAAAAAGAATTATGGAATTATTGTGTAATTCCAATAAATATATTTCTACGAACTAATGTTTCAGCTATTGATCATTCAAAAAATATATGTCAGCTCTTGTGTAGAAGAGAAATGGAGACCACTGCTGGAGAAAACAGAAGCAGGAGAAGAATTATATTAGACTTAGTAAATAAAATCAAGGCTGCCAATGCAGCAGGAAACTCGGTCTGTCATTGAAGAATCCACAGAAAGAAAGACGTTCTTCAAGCTGAAACCCAATTGAAACTGGAAAAGCTCATCTATAAGACATTTAAGGGATCCTCAGTTGGGCTATTGGTTCACACCATACCAAAAGAATCTGGAAACATTGAGAGAGTTGGCGAAAAATGCAGGAAGTCCTCTGCAGGGACAGACTAGGAGACACGTCCCACTTAGCATCGCTCGAACATAGTTTTGGTAAGCAATGTAACAGGTAGGTTACATATGCATTTAGGCAGGCTTAGTCTAAAATTACATCCGACCTTGTAATTACGGAAATAATCTCGGGGTAAGAGATTCCGTTTGTTTATATGCCTATGTGGCAGAAAACGTAGCCATGTAATTCATTAAATGACGGAGAATTAGAGGAAAGTATGCGGAATTCGATTAATTACTTATTTGACTTAGGTACTGTCGAAAAACGCGATTCAATGAAACGACGATATAAAAAAAAATTATTTTTTATACTCAAGAGTAATGGGAAAATAAAATTTGTTTTAAATTTGAAACAATTAAATAAGTATTATATTCTCTCCTGAACACTTAAAAATGGAAGACATTAGGACGGCAGTTAAGTTTATGACCAAGGGTTATTGTTTAGCCAGCTTGGATCTTTAAAATGAGTATTTTATGCTTTCTATTAAGGGGTGTGGCCACAGTAGAATTTTCAAGAAATCGATTTTTTTTGCTTAAATAATACCTTACACACCTAAAAATATTATACTAATTGATTTATAAACGAAAAAAATTTTTTTAACCGATTTTGAGCTCATACCGCAAGACCACCTACGGAGCAAAAATAGAGTACTTGAGCTCGTCTGCGTGCGCTCTCGAATTTTCAAATACATGTTACAAAATCATGACTTACCATGAATAGATAAACGTAAAAAAACTTATAGAGGTCTCTAGTAGTCATCTTGTGCCAAAAAAACTTATATAGAATAATCTTACATCAGCATAACCATTGAAAA
>NW_014560286.1:0-445 GCF_001313825.1 Dinoponera quadriceps
AATCAAAAGGAAAATTAAATATTAATATAGAATGCGCCTATTGCTAGATAACGCCGTATTGCCTCGAAAACGACGACGAAGAGTACGTAAAATTAAAGAAAAGAGAGCTCTATAGCTGCCAAACTCACGAGACCAAAAATTATCTCCGACCAAGCAGGAAGCGTAAGCTACAGGGGGATCTTTCCCTATCGGACTCTGGCTCAAAATGTCTCCTACTGCGAAACCGGGCGCTTTGGATGTTACGATGAAAAGTTCAGAAAAGTTTGGGTACTGTAACAGAGGTTCTGCGCATAATGCGTCTCTTAGTTGAACAAAGGCTGTGTTACGTCCTCGCTCGGCCGCGGCTGCTACAATACTCTGGCCGTGGAGTTGGGACATGATGGAGATACTTTCTTTTTCGGGTCGTCAGGCTTGTGCAGCCCTACCTTGGGATACGCGCTAATGG
>NW_014560287.1:0-311 GCF_001313825.1 Dinoponera quadriceps
CTCCCTTACCTTTCCCCCTTTAGATGTAAGTGAATGCGGTGGGCTGGGGTTCCGACCGCCGCAGGATAAGTTATCTAGGAACGCGGAGTAGATGAAAACTAGAAATATTGTTTTCCATTGTGTTATCCTTTCCGGAAGGAGCTTAATATTATTTTTTTCGGCAGGGCTTCGGGTTGCTGCTTATGCAGGTACTCCGAGCATTAACCTCCAGGCGACCGGCACTTAGGAATGTTTCATAATGACACTTTTTGCCCCTGTAAAATTTTTTTTCCAATGGATCGTACATATCGATCAAAAGAGCATTCCAAATG
>NW_014560288.1:0-1858 GCF_001313825.1 Dinoponera quadriceps
TTACATGAAGGCGGAATGAATGATAAACGCATTGGGAACCATACGGCACATTTAGCGGCGGCCAATGTAATCTTATCTTTGTTACAGTAACGTTTGCCCGAAGTCCGTTTGTTTCCCAATCATATAATTAAAAAGAGAGATTCATAGTTTCCGGGACACCCAGGACGTAATACGTATAACTTAATGTAATACAATCGGATTTAACTTCGCAAAAACGTTTAACATATCAGTATGGCGAGAAAAACAACATTATATAATACAAGGACGATAATCATTACGCAGTGTATGTATGTGTTTTAAGGGGTGAAGTGGGATTGGAGATTGGATTGAAATGATTAAAAGTCATGTTTAAATATGAAATAGAGACTTATGATTTAGGTGAATCGACTGTGGTAAATAGTACGTAGAACATGGTTTCGTTGATGTACACTACGTGGTGTACTGGATTTCTGGGATCCCGGAATACCGAGAGAAATAATTCACTTGAGAGATCCCGACTTGGACTGTGCGTTACTCAGCAGCAGGACAAGAAGAAGAAAATTGACTGACTCTGGAGTAATCCCGATTTGGACAGCGAGTTGTTCAGCAGCAGAAGGCGAAATGAAAGTGACTGACTGATAGTGGAGTGGACAGAGAGTAAGGTTTTTTTAGGGAAGATTTTGGGGAATGGCAGATGACGATCGCCAATGAGAGAAGTTTTTGTGGAAAACGGATATGGAAGATTGGAAAACGGATACCATGGAAAACTCCTAATATTATCAGGATGTCATAAACAATCCCAAGAATCTAATCCTATCAAAAAGCTTGAGTGCGGCCGACCATGTATGAGGGTGGATAAGATGATAGTCGCTTTGGGAAACACACGACGCATTTGGCAGCGTATAATTTTAGCGTTTGCCCAAATCCGTCTGTTTTCCAAATCATAAAAACAGGAATTTGTTGCTCCCGAGGTACCCAGGATGTAACAAACCACATATCTTATGTGAAGGCGGAAAAGGAGATAAACGCGTTGGGAAACACATTGCGCGTTTAATGGCGAGGCATCGTAATCTTATCCTTTTTACAATAGCGCTTACCCTAAATCAGTCTGCTTCCTAATCATATAAAAAAAAAGGAATATGTTGTTTCCGAGATACCCAGGACGTAACACTAGGATAAGTAGTGCTAAGCACAGCAATCGGCCTCGTTTTCAAAGAGGAAACCGAAGGCAATGATAAAAAAGAATTTATGGAATTATTATGTAATTCCAATAAATATTTCTGTGAACTAATGTATCAGCTATTGATCACTTAAAGAATATATGTCAGCTCCTGTGTAAATGAGAAATGGAGACGATTGCTGGAGAAAACAGAAGCAGGAGAGGAGGATTATACGATGACTTAGTAAATAAAATCAAGGCGGCCAATGCAACAGAAAAACTTGGTCTGTCATTGAAAACTTCCACAGGAAAGAAGATGTTCTTCAAGCCGAAACCTAATTTAAACTGAAAGAGCCCATCTGTAAGATATTTAAGGGCTCCTCAGGTGGGCTATCAGTTCACACTATACCAAAGGTACCCGGAAACGTTGAGAAAAATGGCCACAAAGAGTATACGAACCCCTCTGCAAGGACAGACCAGAAAGCATGTCCCACTCAGCACCGCCCGAAAATAGTTTCGGTAAGCAAAGTAGCAGGCGGGTTATATGCATATAGGCAAGCTTGGTCTAAAATTACATCAGATCCTGTAATTATGGAAATAATTTCGGGGTACAAGATTCCGTTTGTTTCTATGCCTAAGCAAAAAACATTGCCATATACAGTCAACTCTCTTATAACGCGGTATTCTCAGAACGCGGTTTCCATATAACGCGGAGCTGAA
>NW_014560289.1:0-2651 GCF_001313825.1 Dinoponera quadriceps
TAACACCAACTTCCCTCAGGAACGCCCTCTGTCGTCTAACACGGGTACTTATTGAACCGCCCTCGTATCTTGACCGCAGGTCTCACTAGCTTTCCTGTAGAAGTGCGCACGGTGATCACTCTGATTTGTCCATCAGAGTCTGGATAAAGGCGCACAATTCGAGCCAGTGGCCACCGTGTTGGAGGGGTGACTTTAGAACGCACTAGACAAAGTTGTCCAATCTTTAAAGCAGGGCAAAGTGTTTTCCATTTGGTCCGAGGCAATAAAGATGTCAAGTATTCCTGTGACCACCGTTGTCATACGTGGTCACGCATCTTTTGTAAAAGCTTCCAATGTGTAAGCCGCGATGTAGATTCTTCCGTTAGAAGAGGTTCAGGTATGGACAACAAAGGTGTTCCAATCAAAAAGTGCCCCGGTGTGAGTGGTAATAGATCTTCAGGATCGTCTGACATTGCAGCAATAGGTCTCGAATTCATGCATGCCTCCACTTTAGCTAGTAGCGTAGCCATCTCCTCGTAAGTGAGTGTAGCCTCCCCGATGACCGTGTGAATGTGATACTTTACGCTTTTGACTGCAGCTTCCCACATACCTCCAAAGTGTGGAGCTGATGGCGGATTAAATCGCCATCGGATCCCTTTTTCAGCCAGGTGCTCCACTAACTTCCGTGACTCTTCACTCGATGCACGAAAGAGTGCTCGAAGTTTCGCATCCGCTCCAACAAAATTGGTGCCGCAATCTGAAAATACTTCCCTGCACAAGCCTCGTCGTGAAATAAACCTCTGGAATGCAGCAAGGAAGGCTTCCGTCATGTAATCAGTGACAGCCTCTAAGTGAACTGCTCTTGTCGCCAAGCAAACGAACGCGCAGATGTACCCCTTGTATGCTCGGTGTCCTTTTCCCTTAGTTGTCCGAAGGAGAACAGGTCCCGCAAAATAAAATTCAGTCATCGTGAATGGGCGCGAAGGCGTCACTCGAGCCCGCGGCAGATCACCCATGAGAGGTTGTAGAGAAGTCGCCCGCCATCGCATACACGGCATACAATTATGTAATAATTGTCTCACCAGTCGCCTGCCTCCCGGGGTCCAAAATTGATGCCAAAGAATTGCCAACATCAGTTGTACTCCGCCATGCAACGCTCCATGGTGGGTTGCAATCACCAAAAGTCTGGTGAGATGAAATTTTGGTGATAGTATCACAGGATGACGACTGTCCCAGTCCAACTCAGTATGACGTAGTCTGCCTCTACAGCGAAATAAACAAACCTTGTCCAAGTATGGCTTCAGGCCAACAAGTGAATTTCGATTATGGATGGCGTGTCCTTTGGATAAAGCACATACATCATCACCATATGCCATTCGTTGTTCCAATCTAATCCAGAGATTCCTTGCCGCAATGATCTCTTCAGGAATCAATGGTCCCTTCACGCGTTCCGCATGACCGTGCCTCCACCGCAATATCCACGCTGTTGTCCGGAGTAATCGTTGAAGAGTAGAAAAACGAGCAAGGAATTCGTTTGCTTCTACCTTGGTTACTCCATGCACTATCCAACGTTGCTCTGGTAGATCACTCTCAGTTGTTACATCCACGTAGTCATTGACCAACGGTTCAGGGTTTTTCAGAAAGTCCGGACCGCTCCACCAAAGTGGGTGTTGAGAGAGGTCCATGGGAGCCACTCCAGGATTGTTCTCACTCCTTACATTGCACCAGCGTGCCTCAGGAAAGGTACGATAAATTTCAGCAACTCTGTTTGCAACAAATCTTGTCCATCTTGCAGGGTGTCCGCGAATTCATGCAAGAGTGACAGTAGAGTCACACCATAAATGTACTGGAACTGATGATAACTTCAACTGTTCTCTCAAATGAGCTGTCAACCGCACAAGCAATACGGCCGCACACAACTCTAAACGAGGTAACGAAATGGGTTTGAGAAGGGCCACTCTAGTTTTGGCCAGTGCCAATGAAACCCTTATTGATGCTCCATCCAGTGAAGCACTCCTGACGTAAATTATGGCAGCATTAGCTCTTTCAGATGCGTCAGCGAATCCATGGAGCTGCAAAGCAGATGTTTCAGACTCCATCACCCCCAACCATCGACTGTGAGTTGCTCCAGTATAAGAAGGTCATACTCGAAATCTTGCCACTCTGTTGCTTCTCTTTGGGGAAGAACGTCATCCTAGGAAAGTTTCTGTAGCCAAGTCTTCTGAATGAATATCTTGACTCGTACGATGACGGGTGCCAACCAGCCCAGAGAGTCGAAGAGTCCAGCTACCCTGGACAGAACGGTGCGTCTGATTGTCGGTCCATCCACCAGCCTGCGAAATCTGTAAACAAAAGAATCGGTCCCCGGATGCCAACAAAGGCCGAGGGTAGACTGAGGACTTAAANACTGTGAGTTGCTCCAGTATAAGAAGGTCATACTCGAAATCTTGCCACTCTGTTGCTTCTCTTTGGGGAAGAACGTCATCCTAGGAAAGTTTCTGTAGCCAAGTCTTCTGAATGAATATCTTGACTCGTACGATGACGGGTGCCAACCAGCCCAGAGAGTCGAAGAGTCCAGCTACCCTGGACAGAACGGTGCGTCTGATTGTCGGTCCATCCACCAGCCTGCGAAATCTGTAAACAAAAGAATCGGTCCCCGGATGCCAACAAAG
>NW_014560290.1:0-992 GCF_001313825.1 Dinoponera quadriceps
AGCACATTGATTATTTGAAGGATGCTTCATTCTAGTTGGATATTGGACTGCGTACTGTACGTCCGATTTGCATGAAAGTCATCCCAATCAAGCGAGAGTAGTTATGTAATGCAAATACTAATTTGTAAGAAAATATCAGTAAAAAAATAAAGTTATCAAATGACCTCTGGAATAAACTTGACCTCATGAAGCGTAACTGAACGTCAGACTGCTTTGATATGTTTTATTCATTTTTTGAGTGGAAACTTTTTTTACCTTAAAGTGATCCTTTGGTGTCAATTTGACCCCATATGTTGCTACATGTTTATAAAATAAAATTTCCTTTTCTATTGATTTCTGGTATCAAAAATAGCATTCCATTTAAAAAACAAAAGTTGACCATCAAATGACCTTGAAAAAGGACATCTGTGACAAAGACAAGGTTGTTATCGGATGTTCTCCTCTGAAACTCTACAANTGAGTGGAATCTTTTTTTACCTTAAAGTGATCCTTTGGTGTCAATTTGACCCCATATGTTGCTACATGTTTATAAAATAAAATTTCCTTTTCTATTGATTTCTGGTATCAAAAATAGCATTCCATTTAAAAAACAAAAGTTGACCATCAAATGACCTTGAAAAAGGACATCTGTGACAAAGACAAGGTTGTTATCGGATGTTCTCCTCTGAAACTCTACAACTTTTGTTGAAAATGTTTTCCTTAAAATGCTTTTCTAAAAAGATATTTCAATGGGTCTTTTAAAATAGAACACTCTGTATGATATGCACGTAAACATCTTATGCATGCTATCTCATCTAAAAACATTATTTTTAAAGGAGTATGTGACGTAGCGGCTCGGAGCGCCCGTCCCAAGGACGAAAGCCCTATCGCAAGGCGTATGGCGTGCTCATAGGAGCGCACCGAATTAAGATTATTAGTCTTTTTTTTTGTAGTTTGTTTTTTTTGAATTGGCGAAGACCGCGCGCCGCGGGCGCGCGGTAGCGGTAGAGGCG
>NW_014560291.1:0-1018 GCF_001313825.1 Dinoponera quadriceps
AATCAACGTCCGGAATCTGTGAGACAAAGTCGAGAAAGTTATCGGGAAATAATCATCCAAAATCCGCGAGACGGAAAACTTGAGATACGCAACCGCGTGTGAAAAGTGTAGGGTGAGAATTAAGTGGAACGGCGCATTCTCCGATGAGGACGCGGTGTCAAGCGGCGGTGTTGGCGTCAAATGAGGTAGCGTCGCGTGCTATAGAGCGAGAAGATAGCGAGTGCGTTGACAGAGCTTTCTCCAGAGACGGTTGAGCAAGACCTTGAGCAAGACCGTCGGACTTTGTTATGCGAACTTAGAGAGATGCGGGAGGAGCAGGCACGGTTACGCGGGGAGTTTACCGAGGTGCTCCAGCGTTGCGACGAAGGATGCCAGCCACGACAAGAAGTCCAGCTAAGTCCTTTCAATAATAATTTTTGTTTGGTCCCGGAACCGAACATCGTTGTTGCATGACCGAGTGTCGCTGTTGCGAGTACGAGCGTCGGCGGGGAGGTTGATTCATACGTCAAGTTGGGTTTTTAATTAAAATTAGATACTTGCGACGGTACGAGTTCTTTGAGGGAATATTTTTGGCAATTTGATTTGATCGCGCGCGCAAATTCTTGGAATGAGGCGTCAAAGACTGTAGCGCTTGCTTCGTGTCTTAGGGGAAGGACGCGTTCGGTGTTAGAAACAGTTGAAAATTTGGAAAATTTGACCCTTGATGAATTAAAGTTTAAATTAGAATTGCGTTTCGGGGAGGATGCATCATAAAATTTTTATATGTTATTTACATATCGGAGATAGAAATTTGGTGAAGACTTCGCTTTCTTCGGAATGGAGCTCGAAAGGTTAGCATGTTTGGTCTATCATGAATGCCCCTTTCCGGTTCGAGACAAAATTTCTTGAGCGCAATTTGTTTCGGCGATTTCGGACAGTTTTGTTAAGAGAACATTATAATTGGATGGAGTAACTTCTCTGGTTTTAGCAATTGAGAGGGCTAAGGCTGTTAAAGTTATTCAGGAAGAGAGTTTTGGAA
>NW_014560292.1:0-409 GCF_001313825.1 Dinoponera quadriceps
CTTTCTCAATATGACCGACGGTTTTACGCCTTCTGCAGTGAGAAATTTAATAATAATTTGTTGTACAACAGACGAGGGCACCACTCGCTTTGATATTGTGATACTGATTAACGGAGCGCTAATGAAAGATCGCATAGAGGGGAATCTCCTTCAGGCATCTCCACCTATAACGTTCGGAAGCCTGACCTCTCTCCGTTCACCTAACTGCGGGTATAAAAATAATTCCGGTTTAAATTTGATTCACTGTCGTATGTTTAGCAATGACGCAGACAGGTACACTTTGATCGGTCATTTTATTCCTATATGTATATCTTGTTACATTGAACGTTTTTTTTTCTTTGGTCGACGGGGAGCTTAAACCGTTCGATTTCAATTCAATCATTTACCGTTTCCGGAGATTATAATATCA
>NW_014560293.1:0-477 GCF_001313825.1 Dinoponera quadriceps
TTGACAAACCTCCCCTGTCACCACAGCCGGACGCCTCATGTTCAGCACCCTAACTCCCATGGATCTAAGCAACGCGGGCAGTGAAGTGCTCCTGGCCAGCACCAGAGGCACCGAAGAATCGACTATCTCTACTGGGGTTTGGGACGAAATCGCGACCGCGACATCTACGCTTATCGCGGAGCTATTGCCAGAGCTTATCCTGGTTCGCCTCACCCGGTCGAGGATTGCCAGTGTGAGCAGCCTATCACCTCTCTAAGCTAACACTGACAGCACGAAGGCTGAGAACCTGGAACCGTGCACCGAATTGCTCTGAGCCGCGGATGTGCGCAGGCACGGTTGGTCGAGGCGCCCTCCTGGAAGCGGGGACCTCAACCAAGCGCGCGACCGAGCGTGCACGCGACAGAGCATCAGAGAATCCCCCCGCTTCTAATGTTGCGGCCCTGTCTGGTCGGAAGCGTTCAGCCAGATGGATACTCC
>NW_014560294.1:0-567 GCF_001313825.1 Dinoponera quadriceps
CGCCCTGTAACTCACAACTGAATGGACCAAACAATAAACAACAAAAAAATTTTTTATGTGAAATGTCACCTTTCCAACGAGCGTAAATCTGTAATTGTTTGATCGATACTTTACGAGATATCGATCACTACAGCCATTTACTGAAAAAATAATGGATTTCTTTTTTCCCAACCTAATTTTAAACTATTTGAAACAAATCCGTAAGGTTAAGAAGCTGAATAGATAAGTTCCGCATGAATTAAACAAGCGTCAGAAGAGAAATCGTTTCAAACTTTTCCTTTTTTTGCTGTCGCGACGTAAAGGCGGAACATTATTGCACCGCATTTTTACATGTGATGAAAAATGGATTCTTTTTGACAATCGCAAGCGTTCGTCACAATGGTTGGATAAAAATGAATTGTCAAAACACACTCCAAAACCGAATATTTACCAAAAAAGCTAAAGGTGTCTATTTAGTGGTCCAGTGCTGATGTTTTCCACTATAGCTTCATGAAACCTGGTCAATCGTATACGGCGGATGTTTACTGTAACTAATTAGACAAAATTATAAGGAAACTTGGAATTAAG
>NW_014560295.1:0-2022 GCF_001313825.1 Dinoponera quadriceps
GACAAATTGCGTGGATTGAAATTCAACAACTCAGAAGTGGTGATTGAAGTCTACGAAAATCTTGTTTCTGAGGTGGATACAAAACAGTGGGTCCTGTATTTTCATGACTGGTTCCGCCGAGTGCAGAAGTGCTTAGATCATAAAGATAAATATTTCGAAAAACAATAGAAAAAATTGTTTAAAATAATTGAAGTTTTCTTTGTCATCCGCAAATCTTTCAGAGCAACCTACGTATATGTATACAGGGTGTCTGAAAATTTTCTGTTTTCTAACTTCACACGAGCGGTTGGAAAAAAGTTTCGAGCAAATAGATAATGAGTAATTAATTATTCTATATAAACTAATGAACATAAGAAAAGCGGTGGCCCGGATTCTGTATAAAGAAAAATATATTATTTCATAAGATTTCTTAGCAACGACGGGTATCAACTGGTAACAAGAAGCGTGATTTTTATTAATACGCAGCCCTTTGTCACATCCAGTCCGAATTTTCTAACTTTAAAATCCTTTAATATTTTGCAATCTACCATGTAAAATTTTTTGTTGTAAATGATAGAAACTTTGCGTGCAAAAAATACAATAAATAATAACTAAATAATTTACATGTTATTTGAAAAGAGTTGATGAAGAACTTTTTTGTTCAGTGTGGTCTAATCTACAAGTGTATGACAGTTGTATCTAACGAACTGTTGTATCTAACGAAATATATTAATATATTGAACCCTGAACTTTGAACTTTTAACCTGTTGTNCTTTAACCTGTTGTTAGGTTTCAATCATTAATAATTTGAAATTTTGTATAGTTATTTGCAGAACGACACAGAAATTTTCTGCTCAGTTTAACCAATTCTACTTTCACACGAGGTATTGAAAGAAAAGTTTTGGATACACTGTACATTCATATGCAATTTTCCATCAGTCATTTAAAGATCGAAGACAACATATTTGCAACTTGCATCAAAAGTTCACAGTTCAAACATATTTTTTTGCTTGTTACCGCTCACATCCAGGAAATAAATTGACACCTGTGTTTAGAGAAAGCCAACGTTAGGTTAAGTATATGATCAATAAACAATACGTAGTAAAACAATAACATAATAGTAATGTGAACTTCTATTATAATTGTACAATTTATATTTGTAAAGTATACCAGGTGTAGAAGTATGAAACCGGAATTTCCCTATAGATAGATAGTGTTAGCCATCAGTTTAAGGACCATAAGACCGCTTCTGCAGCGCCATCATCTCCCTTTAACAGCTGACGAAGATTTTCAACACACAACAACCCAAGTTCCATACATCGGTATATTTTTCTATAACCTTGAACATGTCGAGTTTTGTGCCTACGAACTACGATTTGNAATAGCCTTGAACATGTCGAGTTTTGTGCCTACGAACTACGATTTGCGGACAGCATTGGTTTTTTTTTATCATTTGAAGAAAACTGCTGCGCATCAAATGCTTGTCGAAGCTTACGGTGAACATGCTCTTGGTAAAACACAATGTTTCGAGTAGTTCAAAAGATTCAAAAGTGTTGATTTTGACGTGAGAAACGAAGAGCGTGAGAAACCAGCGAAAAAGTTCGCAGACAACAAATTGCAAGCTTTATTGGATGAAAATGATACTCAAACTCAACAAGAACTCGCATATGAATTGAATGTGACGTAGAAAGCTGTCTCAATTCGTTTGAAAGCCATGGGAAAGATTCAGAAAGTGGGAAAATGGGTTCCGCATGAACTGAATGAAAGACAGCGAGAAAATCGAAAAACNTAGAAAGTGGGAAAGTGGGTTCCGCATGAACTGAACAAAGACAGCAAGAAAATCGAAAAACCACTTGTGAAATGCTGCTCGACAGATACAAAAGAAAGTCCATCGTATCATGACAGGTGATGAAAAATGGATATATTTTGAGAATCCTAAGCGTCAGAAATCATGTGTGAATCCAGGCGAACCATCGACATCCATTGCAATCGCGTTGGAAAGAAGACAATGCTCTGTGTTTGGTGGGATCAGAAGGGTATAAT
>NW_014560296.1:0-689 GCF_001313825.1 Dinoponera quadriceps
TGTAATGGGCGAAGTAACGTTAATGTCGAGTGAATATTGCGTTTCTTTATGTGAAATCTTGAACGGATGCAAATTAGCGAGTGGGATTGAAAAATCCAGCTTTATTACGTTGTTTCCATGCGGCACCATCGAGGATTTCAGCCGGCAAGCGTTTCTCTCGATTCTACATCAGAACACATGAACTAATGGAAATTTACGTTTCGGCTTGAATCTTTTCGACCAAATACGCTAGTTCCACCAGAAAAAGTAAAAAAAATCATAATTNGTGTAATAGGCGAAGTAACGTGAATGTCGAGTGAATATTGCGTTTCTTTACGTTAAATCGTAAACGGATGCAAATTAGCGAGTGGGATTGAAATATCCAGCTTTATTACGTTATTTCCATGCAGCACCCTCGAGAATTTCAGCCGGGAAGCGTTTCTCTCGATTCTTCATCAGAACACCTGAACAAATGAAAATTTACGTTTCAGCTTGAATCTTTTCGACGAAATATGCTAGTTTCTCCAGAAAAATAAAAGAAATCATAATTTGAGCGAACCTCGCGAGTTTGCGTGTAATAGGTGAAGTAACGTGAATGTCGAGTGAATATTGCGTTTCTTTACGTTAAATGGTGAACGGATGCAAATTGGCGAGTGTAATCGAAATATCCAGCTTTATTACGTTATTTCCATGCAGCACCCTCGAGAATT
>NW_014560297.1:0-2502 GCF_001313825.1 Dinoponera quadriceps
AATTTAATGATTTTACCGAACTCGTCACGGCTACCGGTAAGTTCGACCTACAGATTGTAGGTGTCACTTGCCCGAGGGACAATTTGATAAAACAATTACGAGACCTGCTCGGCCGATTGATCCAAATCAACTTTTTCGTAAATGAGAGAAAGAAATAGGAAAAGGGAGAGAAAGGGAACAATAATGTAAGAAAGAGAGAAAGAGAAGAATACAACGAACGATCACAATTCTCCGATAACTCCACGTAATCTTTTTTCTCCCCTTCATTCCCGTCTTAACCGCGAAAGAGAGAGAAAGATCGCGCATCATAATGTACGCGTTAATCAACAACGTTCCCCCTCTACCAACAACCGTCAGTCCAACGATGTGATAAGCAACAAGAGAAAACGAAAATCACACGATGACGATGACGTTTCAACGGAAGAACCTGTTATAAATAACAACGGTGGTTAGGCGCGTAACAAAAAAAATNATGGAACGAATGATTTTTATTATTATTATCGTTTATTAAAAACTCTTTTACACTACTACCACCATTTCGTTCACTAGAAATGACGAAAGCGTTAACATTCCTGTGCGAATCTTAACGAGAAAATATCTACTGACGAAAACGGGTTACAAATTCATCGAAATAAGAATCACAGCGACACTTCCATCCCGCGTAAATGTCGTTATAGGCGTCAATATCGGCTAGGCACTCTCAACGACCGTGTGGAAAAACTTCCTCGAGCAAGAATCAAAAGTGATGCCGAATCTACGACGCAGCGGCAACAATATGGGAGGAGGAGGAGATTTCCCAAATGATATTCAAATTGAAAATCTAACATTACGCTTCGGAAAAATCAATAATCTACCGATACTGACACTGGAAACATCCACGGCTCGTCGCCTATCCGTGTCGCAGGCCACCGTTATCAATATATACAAACTCATATTGTATAAACCGCATCGCCAACTCGTTATGTACAATTACTAATAACGTCGACGCGAAATTACGACAATTTCTCGACATCGCGCGCACAATACCCGATGATGCGAATATCACTAAGGCAATACTAAATAGCGATTCGTTCGATCGAAACAATATAATCGATTGCAAACTCGTCGACTTAATTTTTAACAAATAAAAAATAAATATTAAAAAATTTTTATTTTAACCATATAACTGTTTTTTTCTTTTTATCCTCTACTATGAATCGCAAATTATTTATTAACACGTTGAATGCCACGCTAATTTCCATCGGTCGTACAAACGCCTAATTGATTCAATTAAATCACTAAAACTGCAGTAAATAAATATAATTCAGGATACGCATCTGTTAGCTTGTTTCATTAGCACATTACCGGCTAAAATAGATCACGATAAATTAAAAGTATAAATAAATTTAAAAAAATAGATCACGATATGACACGCATTTTTTATCTTATCGCAGAAGGAGGAGGAGGAGGAGGAGGAAAAGGAATGTGTTACATAAAAAAATAGATCATAAATATGGTGAGAAATAAAGTATATATATTTTATTTCATTATTTTTTTATAATGGTGTATTTTTTAATATTTCGTTCAGCGAACAAATATATATAATTTAAAAAATAGATCACGATATGATACGCATTTTTTTTCTTATCGCAGAGGAAGGAGGAGGAGGAAGAATGTGTTAAATAAAAGAATAGATCACAAATATGGTGAGAAATAAAATATATATATTTTATTTCATTATTTTTATAATGGTGTATTTTTTATTATTTCGTTCAACGAATAAATATATATATGAATTATTCTCCCTTTCTCTTTCTCTTAATTGTCAAGAAATATCATCATCATCATCATCATTATCATCATCGTCATCGTCGTCATCACACCTCAGGAGCATTTTTTTCTCACATATCGATGCATATATATATATAATATCTCCACAAAAGTACGAGACTCCTTTTTTTCTAAAAAAGAAAAAAATATCACACATATATATACAATTTTTTATTTCTTATTATTATTTTTTTATTTTATACATACCTCTCTCTAAATTATCGAGAAATTGAAATTGTTGTTGATTTTCACGAACAACTCCGGGTATCGCTCTCAATTCATCGGCTATCTGATCCCTTAAATTCCTCATGAGCAATTTCTTACGCTTACTGCCAGAACATAGGAATTGAGTTCTTATTTTTACATACTTCCACCAAGTGCGAGGCTCCCGTCCTAAGATGTCTTTGGTGTCGTAAATTTGCAGACGAACAAGCTCGGTGCCCCTCTCGCCCGGTGATTTCACCGTGAGCACGCGCCGATCCTCCACCTTCGCGATATATTGTTGCACGCAATCGCGCGTAATCTCGCGACAACCATTCAACAATGCGTCAAATCCACTACTTCCTCCCTCTTCAACGATCTCCATTATTGCTTCCCGCTTTTTTTCTTTTTGGACAACTCTCTTATCTGTCATCGTCGCCGGCACTTTAGTACCGGCATTATTATTATCGACTCGATTGGCAGCAACAGCGG
>NW_014560298.1:0-218 GCF_001313825.1 Dinoponera quadriceps
CTGTCGTTTTTCTACCAATTTTCGAATATTAAGTCTATTACCCATTGCTTTTAGACAACAACAAGAGGTAGACTTTATGAATGCAGATCAATCAAATTGATTAAGATAAGGAATAGGAAGCAATCAATAAAAAATTACTAATAAAAAATAAAAAACAATCGATAAGAAGTTATTTGCAAACAATGAAATGGAATTAGAATAGGAAAAGGGAGCTCTAA
>NW_014560299.1:0-265 GCF_001313825.1 Dinoponera quadriceps
AAGCTATTTTTCCGATATATGCTTCTTCACTACTTCGACCTTAAGAAAATCGCTAAAACGCATCGCTTATTATTCGAAGTATGTTGATAAAATTCCATTGGAAAGAACACATAGAGTTTGATTTGAACGCTTTCGAAACGGTAATTTTTACGCAAGAGGCAAAATAGATCCCAGACAGCCGAAAATATTTGTAGACATTCAACTGCAATAATTACTCGATCAGAATTCAATTCAAACGCATTTAAAGTTGACGAAAGCATTAAAT
>NW_014560299.1:374-636 GCF_001313825.1 Dinoponera quadriceps
TTTTTTATTTTTTTGCTAAATCAATAGTTTAGACATCGAAGAACATGTATGTAAAGTTTCAAGTAAAAATTCGAACTCTAAGTATTTGAAAAGAGCGTCAGACGCTCAGAAGCTTCAAGATTTCAAACACGAACCTACACTACCAAAAGAAGTTTTAGACGCTACCAAGCCTATATATACCGATCTCAGCCGTGATGATCTTCTAGAACGATACGTAGGTGCTTTCAATCAAAATAACAACGAAAGCTTCAACAATATTATT
>NW_014560300.1:0-559 GCF_001313825.1 Dinoponera quadriceps
GCACATCGATAACCGTAAGTATATAGTGATGACCAGTGTTGAATCGCGCCTAAGGATGCATTTCTATCACATCAGCCTGCCACAGATCGTCGTACTCGCGCACGATGACACGGCTGCGTGGAAAATTCTTTCGCGCTGAAGCGTGTAGTTCGTCCACGAGCCGCTGCTTTTCGTTCTTCCGTTTGCCGACTTTTGATGATTCCTTCGCNGATGATCGTCTTCTTATGCTTATGATGTCTATGTGTATACTGATTTAACTGTACTATCCCATTACTTATTTATTTTTTTCTTGATACGTTTAAGTACTTCTATCATATTAGTATTTTTTCTTTTATTTTAGATACATTTTTCACCCATCTTATCAAATAACATATCAATGTTTTCATGAAGATCATTTATACTCCGCCTGATTTTCGTCTCGATTACTATTTGTTCAGTTTTCAATGTTATAATATCCTCCTTCAATTGATCTTTTAACGTTTTCATATCCTCTTTCAACGTTTTAATATTCTCCTTTATCAACGTTTTAATATCCTCTTCCAATCGATATTTTAGCGTT
>NW_014560301.1:0-1128 GCF_001313825.1 Dinoponera quadriceps
ACTATAATTATTCAGTGAGGTCTTGTATTTTATTGACATGTTCTGTTAGATTTAAAATATCCACCAATTAGATATAAATGTTTACTGAGCACTCTGTTATAGTAATGGATATACCACCAAAGTCACATACGAAGTCTGTTTCAAATGTATCAGACCTTTGCCTATCTCATGAGAAAGAGCTACTCCGGAGTGATATGAACAATATCGCCTTCAAAATAGCCTCTTCTGGAAGCAGTCCTGGAAGTCATTTTTTGTGATAAACAATAGCTCCTTTGTCGCATTTCGTTTTATTTCCTCAACATCGTTAAATCTTTTGCCTTTTTACTTTTGCCTTTCAACGGATTTTTCACCTTAGGAAATAACCAGAAGTTCAAAATCGATTGAAATATGCAAATCATTAACGTAGATCACTATTAAAATAATATATTATATCTTTGCCATTTAGAAAGAAAAATATATCATCAGATTTTATGTATGCAATGAAACTTACTTGAGGAAGAAAATAATTCCTGCTTCTGTACACGTGCACGTTTCGTGAACAGTGAAAGTCAGCAAGGAATTAACAAACAAATACCAATCTGGCTGATTTTATCTCGCAGTCACACATATGTATCAATTATAATTTTAGAAATGTTCAAGATGATACAACTTTTCCCTGTTAATTTATCTCTAATCTAAAGTACTATATTGTTCAGTTTGATGAGTTTTAGCTATTCAAATGTTGCATCACGTTGTATCAGATGTTCTTTACATTACAGCACTTATGGAGTCTGTTAGCGAGGAATTGCGCATGTATAGTAAAGGAAAATCTTCTGTCAAATTTACCATTTTGCTGGGTTTGGTAACTATCGGTTTGGCCAAAAACGCAAGACTAAAGTAAGTTTATTGTTCTATCATTATAATGAACGATTCGTAAGGATAAGCAGAAAATTTATAAAATAATTTATCCGTTTAATATATAAATGGATTCTATAAAATAAGTATACATTTTTATTACATTAGCGTACTTTCTTACGTCACATTCGCATCATTATAAAATAGTTAATATATTATTTTTTTAATTTATATTTGTAATAATTGTCAGTAGTAAATATGTTGATTATAAGTTTGTTCTTTATTGCGTCATTA
>NW_014560302.1:0-3786 GCF_001313825.1 Dinoponera quadriceps
TATTCACGTTGATAATCTTAATCGGCGAGTCCGATTCATACCATCGTTGCGGCTCTAATATACGATTTGAGGAGAATCCCAAGAGTGAACCAGTGTTGTTTGGTTTGCAAAAATTTATTCTATAAGCGCATTTTATTTCGCTTTCCATCGTATTAATTGACACGAATTATTATATTAATCCTCATTATATCTATATAGAGTATTCTTGTTAGTTTTCGCCTGCACTGTTTTTCGAGATTGTAAAATTGTGCGTCTTAAATATTCGTGTATCGCAGACAATTCGTACGATCCTTCAGGAATCACAATTTCTTCGCCGTTATCGCAATAGTAAAACTTATTATTCGACAAAGTTACGTTCGGTATCGTGTTGTACGATTCAAAATCCGTTAAACCGAGCTCATAATCATCTTCGCTTAAATCCATAGCTGGAAAGTACCTCACTGCAAGAGTGCTACTGGTGCCGGTTAAAGTAAGCGTCAGCGACATGTTCGCAAAAACAGTTCAACGAATACTGACCGCTGTTAGTAGAATATCATCCCTTAAATCCGTAGCAATCATTTACCGTTTGGAGGAACTGTAAACACAATTGTCCGCAAATGCTCTGATTGTAACGTTGATAAGACGTACGATTGTACTGAATTTTTGTCCCGTTTTTTTTCGAGATAACGCTTAAGTTCCCTCGGCGGCTGAAGATTTCCAAAACTGTCAAAATATATTGCGCGATTTCTCCTCTTCACATACGCTACCCAGTGAGTACCTGGGCCCTCTGTGCTGTCTAAATTTACAATACCGCTCTCGTTGTCACGTACTCCATCTACCGGTAAGGTGTCACGCATGAAAACACCTCGAAAGAAAGGTATACGCATACACCTCGCCAGTTTTTCCAACTGTACGTTGGTCATTGCACCCGCGGATAATTTTAGCGTCTCCTTGACGTTTTTTTCTTCTTCGGGACACCTTTTCCACCTTTGCATGAAGCAAGATAGACTCCTCGACCTTTCATAACATGGTCTTCCATGGCACGATGATGACGTTTTAATTCTTCCAATTGACGTTGCGCGGCTTTCTCATCGTTTACCGCTTTGACAACTCCAGCTGCTCCTCCGACCAGGGAACCGACTACTCCTAATAACGGTAGAACTGGTAAAACACCACCACGTTTCGCCGTCAGAAGTATTTGTTTTTTTTTATTCATCATCTTCTTCGTTTTCATACCCATACCGAGTTTTTTCATTGTTTTTATCGCCAACCAGACTGCTGTAGCTGCAGCTCTCTCGCCTAGAGTCGAATCTTTCGCAGTTATGCGTTCTCGAGCTCTCACAGCGAGAATCTTATCCGCTGCGTGCCTTTCGGTGAGATCGTTGCTACGCGAATACGCGATATCGTGCTCGCGACACGCGGCGTCTAATAGATTAATACCTTGATCGCCTCTGGCCAATCGTTTTGCCAAGCAAGTTCCAGGACCGCAAAAATTATATCCAGGTATGTGTAACTTGATGGGCAGCGCATTTATCGCGCGATTCAACAAACCACTACCTCGTTTTACACTCGTCGCTGACATTCGTCGCAGTCTTTGATCAATGGTGCTGGACCGTCGTTGTGCGTTCGCTGCCAAGGGCGATTGTAATGCTCTTCACAGCGACGATAACTTTGCACTTCCGAATCCGCTCTTATATGCTCGGGAAGTTTGTCCCACAAAACGTCAATGTGTCTCGGAAATTCGAGCAATAGGACAACCTTCGGTATGTATTTCAACTGTTCGGGGGTTAGGTCTCGAATGTTACGAGCATCCGATAGTAGGAGAAACATTTTCAAAACTGAGCAATTTGACATGATGCACCCCTATAAATAGTTCAATCATGGCGACTCGTTAACGAAATCGACTTTGCAACTTGCAGAGGAAACATGCGGTTCGTGAAGCAGCCGACAGTGATACGCGTGGAAAATTTTGACGATAGAACGCGATTAATAGGAGAAAACAAAGAGATCCGTAAACATGGAGACGTGTTACCGAGTACTATACGCGCAATCATATGCGGTCCTTCGACTGCGATTGCGGTAAGACGAACGTTCTCATAAGCTTGTTGGAGAGCCCGCATGGTCTGCGTTTTGAAAACGTGTACGTATATTCGAAGTCGTTGATGCAGCCCAAATATTAGTATTTGGAAAATCTCTTGACGTCGATAAATGAAATTGGTTAGTTTACATTCTCCAATAATTCCGACGTTATTCCAGCAAATGAGGCGCGCACGAATTCAATCTTTGTATTTGATGACGTGGCATGCGATAAGCAAGATACGATAAGAGAATACTTTTTAATGGGACGACATTCGAACGTCGACTGTTTCTATCTCTGTCAGACATACGCGAGAATACCTAAGCATTTTATATGCAACAATGCGAACCTGCTGATCTTGTTTAAACAAGATGGCACCAATTTAAAACATGTATACAACGATCACGTTAACACTTACATGTCGTACGATGATTTCTGTACATTGTGTCACAAGTGTTGGCAGCGCAAGTACGGGTTCGTGGTGATAGACAAGGATAGCTCGCTCACTGATGGTCGATATCGAAACGGATTTAACGAATACGCGATACCGTGAGACGAATAGTTCGTTGCCGAAACGCCAACGGTAAAAAGCCTCCGACGTTTTTCCAAAACGTCTCCGACGTTTTTTTCCAAAACAACAATATGGCGACAATCGATAGCGGGAAAGAAATTCAGGATCGTGAAAAAATAGCGAAAGAGATCGCAAAAACGAGCGACTCGATTTGTAAGAAATATCACGCTCTGAAAACTGGTATGATGGAAGAAGATATCGCAATGGAAAAACGTTTCAAACTTATTATCGAGCCTCTACAGAAAATTGTTAAAAACACCGTAGATTCCAATCCGCTCGTGTTGAAGAATACGCCGATTGAAGATGTGAAAAATGAAATATTACTTCCACAAGGAAAAAGGAGCATATAAAAAGGATGGAAACGAAAGAGAGAAAACTAGTGAATACACATGCTGACAAGGGAAAGAATGAACGGAAAAGAAGACTAGAGGACGATATTAATTTGGATCAACCACGAGAAAAACGAAGAAGAAAGATTTCACCGGATACGTTACCGACACCACTCACGCTTGCTGATGAGGACGTTTATGAGACCGAAAATGAGTCTCTCGAGAAATCTGTGCAACATGAATTGCAAACATCGGAAGGTCGACTATCATTACAAAGTCAACTGGGTCTACTAGGCCAGAAGTATATTGTGGATAGTTTGAGTGGTGAGAGAAAGAGACATGTAGACACCGTTTACGGAGTTTATTTAAGCAACAAAGGAACGATGCTTGGCGACAAACGTTTCGATGTGGATATAGATGATAATATAATTATAAACGGTGTAAGATACTCGGGCACACCCGGTCTTTACGAATTGATTTTCCGACGACTTCCAGACGATACTTTGTACACTGAAGATGATCTGCAAAAGTATAAGTCTATATTGTCAGCAACAAATGCGCACAAACGATACCACATCGCAACCAATCTACTGTTGGCTAACAGAGGATACAAGTACAAACATGTAATCAAACCTTTGGTGTCCACAAAGAAACATTGAAAATCCGGAGAAGGGTTATCGAGCAACATGACGCTAACTGGAAATAAAATCGAATATGTTCACTGGGACGATCCCAATGAACTGGTAGATCGTCTGCGATTGCTCGAAGCCTCTAGTCAGGCTGGCAATGACGCGCATGACAACGAAATTTTATCGATTATCGAAGAACTT
>NW_014560303.1:0-212 GCF_001313825.1 Dinoponera quadriceps
TGGTCTACAGATACATTTTTGAGAGCTGAAAATGTGGCCTCATCCATGGGTGTTAAAAAATTCGAAAAAATTAAATCAATGATGAAATTGCACAGACCCTCTGTTGAAGACAAGGAAGACAAAATTTGGGGTGTGAGAACATTTACAAATATTAAAAAAAAAAGTTTTACAATTTGGCTATTTTTCCACAGCACTATCAATTGACGAAATGA
>NW_014560304.1:0-996 GCF_001313825.1 Dinoponera quadriceps
CCGTTCTGTTAGTTGAGTTTGCGCACTATGCTGGTGAGCGGACTGTATTCAACTACGCGATCATTTAAGATGAGACAGCACGCGGTAGTATTCACCGGTATGTTCTCTTTACATTCAAATTCTATTCGCACATCCACAGTGGCACTCTTGATTGATTCATTTTGACGCGAACAATCGATAACCACGAAAGGACCTCGCCGCAGAAAATCATCAGTTGTTAACCATACATCATCACTGCTGCATCCATAGTACGATGTACGAAAACGTTTATACATATCGTAAAGTATAGCGTATCTTCTCTTTGCAAAGTCCAAATTCATATCATCGTACGGATAACACTCTGAATTTAGATAGAGTTTTGCGTTGATCAAATTGTAGTTGTCGAATTGAGTTATATTTTCCGCCATGACATTCTTCCGACCAGTCTGTAGTGCAAAAATAACATATCGCGGTTTTTCCGAATTAGTGGCAGTTTTGGCAGGCCACACGTGTTTGGTCGTGTTTTATAGCAGAGGAAATTCATACAGATCCCACGAGCGGAAACTCATGCTCAGGTATCAACCGTTCTCCAAGGTTCTCAACAGGGAGAACTTATTGATGTCGTTCAAGAGTACGTGAGGCATTCTCCATTGTATCTTGAATAGCTCCACCTTAGGCTCCAACGCCGATGACCCACGTAGACAGTTGTTGTCACTGCGCGATCGTATGAGAATCAATTCGTGGCGCGCATTAATCACTATACGCCTATAGTNATTTTCCGCCATGACATTCTTCCGACCAGTCTGTAGTGCAAAAATAACATATCGCGGTTTTTCCGAATTAGTGGCAGTTTTGGCAGGCCACACGTGTTTGGTCGTGTTTTATAGCAGAGGAAATTCATACAGATCCCACGAGCGGAAACTCATGCTCAGGTATCAACCGTTCTCCAAGGTTCTCAACAGGGAGAACTTATTGATGTCGTTCAAGAGTACGTGAGGCATTCTCCATTGTATCTTG
>NW_014560305.1:0-933 GCF_001313825.1 Dinoponera quadriceps
ACGATTTCTGGCAGATATAAAACCGTTTGTCTCTTATTCTAGAGAGTTCAAAGGATTTTTTAAGCCAATAAAGAAAGAATCGATTTTTTGAAATTTCTACTGTGGTGTAACCCCTTAATACGAAACACTATTATGTACGGTTTCGCATTACATTCTCTGTATGGATGTTCTGCCTAACTCTTAGGACCTTTCCGGGATTATCTTACACGATTATTGATAATTCTCGAAGGAAAGAAGACCGCAAAATCTCCAGAAGATCCTAAAGAATCACAATTTCTCGACGGTCATTTCGATAACTCTTCCGCAACTACTTTTTCTTTTACTTCAATTAATTCAACTGGTTTTCGGAATCGCCGTGCTGTTCTCCCACTAGAAGAGAATACTCCCATACCCACTCTCCANGGATCGCGGAACACGAAATGAAATATTTCCGACGATCCTGAGAATGACGGATATACGAGGCATTAAGCGGTCTCGTAACAGTGTAATACTCATCAGCGTAAAAATTCACGAAGCCACCGTTATTTATCACCGTTATTATCGTCATCAACGTCAGTTGAACGCTAGTAAAATTTTTCACCAATACACGGCACTCGCGAATGAGGAATCGGTCCTGTTGTTATCGTCTACCTGAATAAATATCTAAGTATAACGCGCGCCACCCTGTCGATGCACTCAGCTTCGCGTCTTAAAGATTCCCGGGAACGCGTTTTATGCCCGGATATAAATAAATCATCTCCTCGCAATAATATAAGCACACTTGCTCCCCCTTCTCTCGGCTTGACCTATCGAGCGAATTGATCGGACGCTCGGAAAAACATTAGCCAGCCATTACCCGAGCGAGGTCTCGCCGATATAATCCATTTCCGCTGAAATGGTAAAAAGTATTACGTCGCGGGGCCTCAACAAAGGAGAATCACGAGCCACCCGGGG
>NW_014560306.1:0-357 GCF_001313825.1 Dinoponera quadriceps
CGGCCGACGGATGGTCGGTCGGTCGCGGTGTTCGCCGGGGGGGGGGGGGCATCGTTACAAAGTCGGCATCCAAGTGGATTGTAATACCTCTTCTTATACGTTGCAACAAAAAGTCAATATGTTTTTATTACAAAGTGCATTAGAATGTGACGTAAATCGATGTTATTGTAACATGGAGATGTGGCAATCAGCGTTTATACGACTACGCAATTCAGATTTCATTACGACCGCAAAAAGGACTTATACAAAAGAACGAGTAGCAGGTATGCAGACGACCTCGAAGAAGATTGTGGAAACATATACGCGGCATTTGAATAGGTCGACGGTGATTTCTTAGGTAAATGTTATCTCGATCGA
>NW_014560307.1:0-1295 GCF_001313825.1 Dinoponera quadriceps
CTTCCCTTCACCAGATCTACCCATTCCCATCTTGTCCTTACTCCTTGTACTTCGCAAGCCCTTTCATACATCTATAGAGAATTATAAGCTGAATATAATTGATTGGAGAATGTGTTACATTCTTCATAATATTAATACACATATCCTCATCAGCTGCTCGAAAGCCTTCCTCCCCTCCCTCATATTGATGATTTTTATTTTTTTTGTTTTTCATTTCTTTTTTTCCTTTTTCCTTCTCTTATTCTCGTCAACGTTCTTCTCGCTTATTTTTCCTTATTCTCTGGCTGTCAGCCGTTTACTGCCGTCTAAACCGAATCGCGTAACCCACACTTCAGGAGAGCTGCGTTAGCTGCTCTGATTTTTGTAATAATTTATTATTAATTAATTATTATATATATAATGGCGCGTAACCTAAAGACACCCAATAAGTGGGTCGTAAACACACACACACACACACACACGCGCGCGCGCGCGCGTAAAATAAAATTCTTCACCAACACGTATTTAAATTAATCGAAAGTCCAGGACACGTGTCACTTTATTCCGCGTCATCTAAACTTATGTTATCAAGTGCAAAAATCTTCTGCTCTGTCAGGACGGATGTACGTAAGCTGTTCCTCGTCTTATTTCACACGGTGAAACACTAAGTCCGTTGGTGTTCCCATCGAAAATGCTGACCATCGCGATTGCAAGGAGGAAAGAGAGACAGAAACAAGATTATAAATAACAGCCTTCAAGTTAGTCAGATTTAAGTCAGTCTTTGCAGTTTTCAGTCAGCTTGTTTCAGTCAGCTTCTCAATCCTCGTGGGCCTCCGTAAAGTTAGTCTTTTTTCCAAGTTTTACCAGAGCAGCCGCGCTCCATAGTTAGTCATTTTAAGTGGTATCAAGCCGGCCGCCTGTCTCTCGCTTCACCTGAGACGACATAGTTCTCCCGCCTATTACCATTTTGGATAAGCCTACGTGGAATGAAAGTTACAATTATATTATGATTATATCAATCATCATTATCCCTAAATCGATTCAGCTGTATTATTCCTGAACGGTCCAGCTGTAAACCTTTATTTCATCTCGTCGTAACATAGCTAAGAAAACCGTTGCCATCTCATTGTAAAAATTAACGAAATTTGCGAAACCAAAATTAATAAATTATATTACTATTTCGTTTTATTTTGTTCTTGTTTTTTTTTCTTAATAATCCTATTATTCCGTGATCGCATTTCAAACCACGAGTGTAACTTTTCCCTTTGGCTCTTATAGCTGCTCAGCGTGGCGGAATCGCTTCCGTCGTGCGTGTC
>NW_014560308.1:0-229772 GCF_001313825.1 Dinoponera quadriceps
TTTGTTTCAAACATATTAAACTTATTTGTAACGATGAAAATATGATATGCGGTATTACAAATTGAAATATATTTTATGATGAAACGTCGAGAAAAAAAATTAATTGGTAAGGAGTTAACATCATTGAACAAATTGTGACTTTTATTACATAATGACTTATTTACTACAATTTTCCAATAATGACAGATGATTTGCAACGAAGTTGAAATTATAAAAATAGTATGTATTACATATAGAGATGAATATTTCTGTGATACTTTTATTGCAAACTGTAACCTTACTTAATATCATTCGATATTTCCAAGCGTTCTCACAAGCCAAGAGAGGCATAAAATCTTCTAACATCATACAAGTTACCTCTGGCGCAGCAGATTTGTTGTGATTTGTAACAATCAATTTCTTCACATTGAACATTCTATACAGTGCCTCTCCAATNGGAAGCCCTGTTGATATTTTTTCAAAGTCCTAGTCATAGATATTTTTGACATACTTAATGCTAAGCCACTTGAAATTTATGAGATTATACAGATTTCTCAGACCTTCGTAATGCACATCAATGACATCGATTGCATGCAGAATATAGTATAAATTATTTGCATTGGGTAAGTCGGAAGTACCATCCTTATTTGAATCTATCCAAAAATTGGAATCTTTGAACCTCACTTTGCTTCTGCGATGTGCAAGAAAGTTACATACCGGCCCCGGGAAACATACCGATCCCAGGAAGCATATCGTCTCTGGTAATTTACCGTTCTTTGGAAACTTATCGACTCTGGTAACTTACCGCTCTCCGGAAACTTATCGAGCTTGGTAACTGAACGATTCTCGATAACTGATCGACCTCAAGAAATTTAACTTACCCACTATTGATCAGTTGTTATTGTGTTATCCATTCTTACCGACAAAGACTGACACATAGAAGTTCTAACATTGAACGGCAGTGTCGCTCTCTCATGTTGACAATTCGCGAGCTTCCTTATTTGTCACAGACGCTGTGTGAGAGTGTTGCTGCATCGCGAATATCACGAAAAATACAAAACTGCCTATAAACTAGACACGTGTAATACGGCAGCATTTTAAAAGATAACCTCATAAAAGACGGTGAATAACTTTGTTAACATAACTCCAGTGTTTTACCTAGGAGACAGAGATAAATATATAAGCATCGTATACCGTCTAATATTGCGAAAATCTCATAATTAAAAGATGTATTAAGAGATACTTGACAAGAATTGTATCCTGATAAAACAATGTCTGAAACTAGGCACAACATCAAGAATTGTTNACTTGACAAGAATTGTATCCTGATAAAACAATGTCTGTCAAAGTTTCACATCTAGATCTAACAGAGTCGAAAGGCAGGAACTCTAACGTAGTTAGATTTCATGAAGAACCATTGGCTGCGATAGTAATTTTCAATGGTGAGTATTGGAGAAACATGTCAGAGTAACAAGTTCACATAATATAATAAGTAGAATAACATTTATTGGAATATGTAGAATTAATATTTTTGGACAATGAGTGATAGGGAAACGTGTTAAAATAGAAAGTTTCACATCTAGATCTAACAGAGTCGAAACACAGATCCTCTAAAGCAGTTAGATTTCTTCAAGCAACATTGGTTGCGATAGGAATTTTCAATCGCGAGTATTGGAAAAACGTGTCAGAAGAGCAAGTTCTCATAATATAGTAAGTGGAAGAACTTGTATTAGAATATGTAGAATTAATATTTTTTGACCATGTGTTATGGGGCAACATGTTAGAATAGAAAGTTTCACATCTAGATCTATCAGAGTCGACAGACAGAACCTCTAACGGAGTTAGAGTTCACCAAGAACCGTTGGTTGTGTTAGTAATTTTCAATCGTGGGTATGGGAAAGACATGTCTGAATAGCAAGTTCTCATAATATAATAAGGAGAATAACCTTTATTACAATATGTATAATTAATATTTTTGGACCATGAGTGATAGGGAAACGTGTTAGAATAGAATGTTTCACATCTAGAACTATCATAATCAAAAGAAGGGACCTCAAACGCAATTAGATTTCTTCAAGCACCATTGGTTGCAATAGGAATTTTCAATTGTGAGTATTGGAGAAACGTGTCAGAATAGCAAGTTCTCATAATATAGTAAGTAGAAGAACGTGTATTAGAATATTTAGAATTAATATTTTTTGACCATGAGTTATGGGGAAACATGTTAGAATAGAAAGTTTCATATCTAGAACTATCAGAGGCAAAAGACGGGACCTCTAACGCAGTTAGATTTCACCAAGCACCGTTGGTTGCATTAGTAATTTTTAATCGTGGGTATTGGAGAAACATGTCAGAATAGCAAGTTCTCATAAGATAGTAAGTAGAATAATATTTAGTAGAATATGTAGTATTAATACCTTTTTGACCATGAATGATTGGGAAACATGTTAGAATAGAAATTTTCACATCTAGATCTATCACAGTCGAACGACAGGACCTCTAATGCAGTTAGATTTCAGCAAGCACCGTTAATTGCTATAGTAATTTTTAATCGTGTGTATTGGAGAAACATGTCAGAATAGCAAATTCTCATAACATAGTAAGTAGAATAATACTTAGTAGAATATGTAGAATTAATATTTTTTAACCATGAGTTATGGGGAAAAATGTTAGAATAGAAAGTTTCACATCAAGATCTATCAGAGTCGAACGACAGGACCTCTAACGCAGTTAGATTTCAGTAAGCACCGTTGATTGCGATAGTAATTTTCAATTTTGCAAACAAATAATATAATCATATAATTTTAAATTAATAAATAACAAACACTTTTTTCACTTGGAAGCTTATTAATGACCTTTTGATTAATAGCTTTAACTGGTAGAAGTGTTAAAATAAAGGAAAATAAAATCAGTCATTTTTAATTATATAATTTTATTTTACAATTATTATAGAATTTGTTTTCGTTTGTATACGAACAAATATTTAAGAGATAATAAATTTAATATAACGTTAAAAATTTCAAACCTAAAAATATTTATAATGAAAGTAGATATAGGTTAAAATCTAATATTTTTGGTTGCATCGTAAAGTATAAAGTAGAACAAAAGCTGAAATAAAATTTAAACGTAACTAAAGGGAGAAAAGGAAATGAAGATATGAAGCGTCGACAAGAGCAAGTATATTTAATGTATGTACATAGTTTCCTGCTTTTTTACGCTATGGATATATTGTAAAAAAACTTGACGTTTCTCATGAAATGATTTTGAATTTAAAAACATCATATATGTACATATGGCATATATGTACATAATATATACAACGGCTAGCAAATATTTACTTAAATTTAATTATTTTGTAAAGTACAATCTTTTGTACTATGCTAGAAACGTGAAAAGTACATATCTTTAAAAATTATGTCTAGTACTCATCATAGTATTAATTTTTTAATTTTCTACTTCACACAATTTTTACAAATTTAATATTAACAATTATATACATGTAGACGTGTTTAGACTGTAATTATACCCTCCTCTTTTATCACGATTTCCTTTTAGCGTATGATTCTTTCTTATCGTTATTTTTTACGAGAAAGTTCTTAAGTACAAAATTTAATAAGAAGTTACTTCCGATATTGTTTTCCAAACAATTTTGAGGACAGTTTGATTGAATAAAATAATAAACTATTATCATTTAATACAAAATTTACCAACAAATTAAATTATGTTTTATACGCTTTGTTAAAACATTCAAGCGGCTACTAATGGAGAACAACGAGAATTGGAGGACGTTCTGGTAAATGACAGTACTTCTCGCGGCGCTCGACTGCTAGTAGACGCTTGAAATGGGAAAAACGAAATCCGAACTTTGTTTATAAATTTTCTTTCATGATGTAAATTTCATTTTGTCAATTGAATATATTTAAACCCCCCCCCCCCCCCCCCCCNGCCAAACATCAGACAAGACTCTTGGAAATTTAACAGTCTTGTTCAAAACCGAACAGTTGGCAATCCCAGCAATAATACAAAGAAAATATGAATAGACAGTCGGTCAATTATTCAGTCAATGCAGGTGTGCATAATTAATTTTGTACGACCAATTGCAGAATTGATCGGATATCTTAGATTAATTTCGTAGATTTACAAACCGCAGAGGAAACGTTAAAGTGATAAAGATTTTTCTCGTAAAGAATAACGATAAGAAACGTACGCTAAAAGGAAACTGTGACAAAAGAGAATGGAATAATTACAGTCTAAACGAGTCTACATATATTAGATTGTTAATAAAAGTATTAAGTTTGTAAAAATTGTGCGAAACAGAAAATTAAAAAATTAATACTATAACACTTAATCTAATTTTATGATTATTATTCCTTTACTTTCTTTATTTATGATTCCAGTTCCCGATTAGATTTTTGTCCATCAAATGAAGAAATGTTCAGTAATTAAGACATTTTTGGATTTGACAATTTCGATTGCCCTTCTTAAGAAGAATGACGCTTTGCCTAGTTCGCGTCAATTGTCTTCCATAAATGAAAAGTCTGTGATATTATCACCAAGTGTCGGATGTAATTAACATCTGCGTAAACAAACTTCAAAACCAACAGGCAATTTTGGACTAGAACTTTTCATTTATGGAAGACAATTGACGCGAACTAGGCAAAGCGTCATTCTTTTTACGAAGGGCGATCGAAATTGCCAAATCCAAGAATGTTTTAATTACTGAATGTTTTTAATTATTGAACACTTCTTCTTTTGGTGGACGAAAATCTAATCGGGAACTGGAAGCATAAATAAAGAAAGTAAAAGAATAATAATCATAAAATTAGACGCTTTGCCTAGTCCGTGTCAATTCCATAAATGAAAAGTCTGTGATATCATCACCAAGCGTCGGATGTAATTAACATCTGCGTGAACAAACTTCAAAACCAATAGGCACTGGTTGGTCTCGATTGCTGCTGGAAGCCTTGGGCACTGTAAGAACTTGCAAAAGCCTGATGAGCCTGGTGAGCGTTATAGGGATGAGGTTGCTGAAGGCTCATCGGCGGACTCGGGAGATTCATTCTAGCGCCGCTGGTAATCGCAGCGTTCCACGATGGCGTCACGTTCTCTTGACTGGTTTGTTGCTGTTGGTGCTGCTGCGGCGGCTGTTGCTGCTGCTGCTGGACGGGCGAGACCGGATTAATTGGTAGCTCAGGCGCGTTCAGCTGATCAGGAACGGAGTTCGAGTTGCCGGAATTTGGCCCCATCATAGTCACGAGAGAATTCGGAGTAGGTGGCAATTGATGATGACCGCCGGCTTGGAAGGTAGACGAGGTAGAAGGTACGGGAGACACTTGGTGACTCATGGGAGTAACCGCGGACGATGCCGGCAACAACGAGGCAGGATGATAAGCCGATGCGGTCGTGAAGCTGTACGGTGGAGCGGATGCGATGGACGACGACAGACGCGGGGGATTCCCCACCAGTTGCTGAGACATCGCTGAATGATGGGGATACAGATCAGCAACTGAAACGGAAAACAATGTCAATTACTCCCTCGATGTCGGACGTCGTCGTTATCGTCATAACGTCGCTATAAAAGCTCATTGTAATAATCCGTAAATATGTCTGGGACCCAAACTTTTCAATTTCGCGATTTCGATGCCGCGATTTCGGAATCTGGATTTACAATAAATGTAGTGAGCCCATAACCATTTGTTCTAAGCAATGAAATGTAACGTAATTCCTGAGAAAAGGCGTAATGACGCTTGAAGTTCTCGCCTTATGACGTCGGGAAGCGAGAAAATCCATATTCAAAATTCTTACGGAGGAGAGAGGGAATATACGGTTCGAATAAAAAGTTACAGAAAACACAAAATGACATTTGCGATTCGGCGCGCTTGCAAAATACTCCAAACACTTTCCTCTTTCGTTTGGACAATCAATAAATAAACCGTAGAATTAACGTGACCAAATCACGGCCAAACGGCGGGTTGAAAAGGAGGTCGCGTGTCATGTTAATTTTACGGACGTTACAAGACGACGGCAATGACGACGACAGAAACCTTTTTAGGAATTGCAACGTCCGATAGCGCTGAAACGCTTTTTTCCCAGAAATCACGTCACAACTAAGTGCTCAGAGCGAAAGACTCGAGTCTTACTGCACCTATTGCGGATCCATAATCCTCATAGTCTTTGTCATTTCGGCCGGATAAGAAATAGTCTCGATGCAAAAATCGATTATCCCAAATCCGTCGCACCTTGGTTCGTGGGAAACGGTCCGTCTGACAAGTTCTGAGGGTGGGCGTGAGGATGCGGGTGAACAGGTGGCACGGCCGCCGCAGCGTGAGGATGAGGTGGCGCCGACGAGTGGAGCACGTACGGCGTGGAATACGTCATAGAACTGTAGCCGCCGGTCGTTGAAGAGACCTGCTTGCGAAGTCTGGCTCGCCTGTTGCTAAACCAGACTTGTATTCGAGCCTCTGTTAACTTCGTCCTCTGGGCGAGCTCCTCTCTAGTGTAAATGTCGGGATACTGGGTCCTCTCGAAGGCCTTCTCCAACTCGTCCAGCTGGTGGGCGGTGAAGGTCGTCCGGCTTCTGCGCTGCTTCCTCTTCAGAGTGATGCCCGGCTCACTGTCGCAATCAGATCCGGAACTCGTCTTAACTGAAACAGGTGAGAGTGTTGTTATTGAAACAGGGTGGCACATCCGGATTAGTAGAATTGATCGTACGATGTCTTTCGATTAATTTCCAACGCAGTTCGGTCCGCCTTCGAGTTCAATTCGCGTTGCGATTTGCATGGCGGGAGACTATTGCAAAACACTCGACAGCGCGATTTTCCCGAGCTCAAGGTCGACGGAAAGATTGCGCGATTAAGCCATGAAGCAATTATGAAACGCTCGTTGTCACCCGTTAGCTTTCGAGAGACAAAGAAACCGCGCAAAACAATTTCTACGTATTGTAGACAGCGACGGCGGGAGGGAAAGGCAGGTGAGTCGAGGGAGGTCGCGCGGGAGTGTAAACAAGATCGTAGACCAAGTGTGAAATAAGCATATGGCCCTTCTCTTGCGGTTGAAAGAGGACTCCGAAAGGCAGCGTATCGGTAGGATAGCTGAAACGTCAAGCTTCGACACGGGAGAGTCGTCAAGTCTCGGCCAGAAGAGCAGAAACAAGCGTGTTTGGATCCGAAAATCTCGAATGATGTAAACAAGCAAACAGACAACAATGAGTGAGAAAGAGGCGTGATAGGCACTTAATGACTCTGGAGATTTTTAACAGACCTGACCTATCCCGAGCTGAAATTTTGACGCTACTTGGACGCTTTTAACACGTTCATTGCCAATCACGCGATATCGCGTAATAGATATTTAGAGTAAATAATCCTATTTAGAGTAATAAATCCTATGCACATAATAATAAAAGCATATAAATAATATATTAACTTATTTTGAGCACAACAAAAACTAAATAAAAAAATAAAAAAAATACGAAATTCCAATTTTCGGCTTGGCAATGAACGCGTTAAGGATAATCTATACCTGCTTAAATGGCTTAGAGACCAATAAAACTCTATTTGGACGATACAATTTGTTAACTTCCCTCTCTTGAACTTTCGACTCTATCTTAGATTTAATTTTACCGCTACTTCGAAGCTATAGGTGTTCTCGATATTTCGATTATTAAATTTGTGCGAGTGTTTAAAACATTATGTTTTGACGCTAAATGCAGGGAAATTTAAAACATCATCATGGCCAAAGTAGGAGTAAATTATGTAGAAAAAATTAGTCTTAAATCAGTGATAGAGATTCTCATACATAAGCAAGAATATTATAATCTTTTTAGAATCCGTTTAATCCCGATTTGATTGAGTTTATATTGACGAAAATATTATTTGCGCTCAATTCGAGATGGAAAATCTTCGAAGAATATATAATCATAATATCCTTGCTTATATAGAGGAAAATATCTATCATTGATTTAAGACTAATTTTCAGTGTACATCATTAGAATTGAGTCTATTCCACTATCTTAGTTCCCTACTGTGTTGTAAAATAACAAACGTAACATCGGGTCGAAATTTCGACACTCTGCGCACTGGGAATTTCACCTTAACGGTTCCGCCGTCCACGTTACACTCGAGCTCTCAAAGCGGGCATTCTTTCGCGCGTTTTCATCGCGAGCAGCGGGCCAGATGACGAGCAGACGTCGCAAAGAAACGAGGAGACTTTTTGCTTCCGCGTACGAGCGCACGAGATGCAATCCGTCGGCGCATTTCGGGATTGTCGTCGGTTTCGAGACACGAGTTTACACGGCGCGCGACTAATCGGACGACGACGCCTGACGCCAGGACGGCCCGCGTTAATGCAAATTCGACACGGGCTCTATTCCCGGCCCGTCGTCGTGCTTTTTTTCCCTTCCGCCTCCGCCGCCGTCTCCTGCTCACTTTTCGTTCTCTCGCCGTGCGTCCAGGGTTTCACGAATCCGCCGACACCTATCCGCGAGGATAGAAATAGTGCAGGCGACGACGTGGTCCAACAACCCGCGCGATCGAGCCACGTTCACGTGCGATGAACGATCAGAAATAGCGCCGACGTGCCGGCAGGACCTTACGTGGGCGATCATTTCCTTCCGACGAAATCGGCGCGAAGGCGAGACGAGGTGCGCGAACGAGCGCTCCGGTATCGAGGGATAAAAATAAAACAGCGGGCTGATCGACGGTGTCGGATCGTTCGGCGCTCAGGTGTGGCCCGACTTCCGAAATCGATGGCGATGTTCCATTTACCTGGCGCGTTACATCGTAGCCGTTAATGTTGCAAATGATTTGCGTAATCGTTATTAAGCACAGTAACGCGCGTTATTCGCCGTGTTGACATCATTCGCATTCCTAAGCGGAGCCAAACGGGGCTTCTTGGCGCGAACAGGGAGGTTTCACTGAAGTCGAATTTTTGCCACGGACAATCCGCGTTACGTCTTGCGCGAAACTTCCGCTCTCTTCGGGCGAAGCAGTGACTACGTTTCTAATCGGCAATCAGCGAAACATATCTGTCACTGATGCGTATTCATCGTCTTTCAGCGAAAATATCCCCGCTTAGCTCCACCTACAGTCCTCACATTTCATTATATTACACATATATGATTATCGTTATTATTTTCGTTGATTCTGGTTGGAGGAAATAAAATGTTCACCCTGATAATAAAATGTTAGGCCTACGATTTGAGGGATAAAATTACCTGGGAATCAAGATGTAACGCTTTTCCTGCAATTACTGCGTACAAAAGATACGCAAAGTCTGAACCCATTTACCAAACAAAAACTATTCAATTGATTAATGAGCATGCATGCTGCAAGAAAATGAAATAGACAACCTTTTGCCTTCGAAGTATCTCTGAATAAGAGTCTATCAAGTTCTTGCCCATTTCCTGGGCAATATTGTTACAACTAATGAGAATGATGAGAATGCATTAATACCAGACAGTAACTGGGTGGATGTCTAAGAAAGCTGCGTACATTTCTACCAAGGAGTGACCACTGTTATTAACAGCCTGATTTAATAAGGTAACTGGTTTCCTAGCGGCAACCAGTCTACAAAGACAATAAATGCAAATAGGTAATAAACTTAATGAATGTAAGCAATTTAAAGAAAACGCAAGAAACTACGACTCTTGCAATTCTTTTTTCGCGACGCAGGATTGAGAGGTCTATAACGTTATTTCAGCATCAAGATCGCTTTATTCTAAGAGTGAGAAAGTAAGATTTTAGAAAGCAAAACCTGCAGTATTCCACTATCTATTATTAACTGAATCCTCACAGCAAAATTCTCCCGATTGCAGTGCTGTACTTATAATTGATCCCAACGTTTTTCAATGCTGACACACTGATACCATTTCTGCGCTGTCGTGTTACAAAGAGGTTTTCGGTATCACAGTGATAATACCGTCCGAGAGTTTGCTGCGTGCGGTGACGAATTTACATGGCGACTTCGTCCTGACGCCGGTCGATCGGCAAACCTGGCAATCATTCATCCCGCAGCTAAATATCGGGTTCCGAAAACTTCGGGAATTACCGGCCGGCTGCGAAACGCTTAGTCCTGCGAGGGATATAATTTCTATCCTGATTTTTCAGATTCGCCCGGATCGCGCACGGACGCGCCGACGAAAACAACAGCCGCGAAAATCTCGCGTGTGATATCTCTATCAGAATCGTGAAAGATCGAGATCGAGATTCGTTCGTGCAATTTGTGATTTACCGGCGGTGGTTCACTCCCGCAAGTGCGTTGCGAGATTACGAGCCAGAAGAAATCGACGCCCTCCTTGAGCGCGATAGATAAATCACGCCACGACGTCGATACTGCATCCGATCATGCAACTGTTCGTGATATGATTATCACTGCGTCGTACATAAACCTTTCTTCTTTGTGACTCTGTATCAAAATATAGGCTGTCCGATCATTTTCCCGTTCCACTTAGCACTTCCCTGATTTTACCCGCTCCAAAGCAGCAATACGTACACGTGTATTTATTCATGTCGTATTTAGCTCACTTCATATGACAGCAGATTCAAAAGCAGAGGTCTCGAGTTTCGAATTCCATCAAGGTAAGTGTGTTTTTCAAATACGATGCAAGTTAATTTAATTAAACGCAATTATATATATATATGAATACTTCATAGGCAAAATTATTGAATGGTTGAACACTTGGGGATTAAAATGATGCAAAAGAAGCATTAAAATAATAACAAAGGAAAAACAAATACAAATGAAGAAAGTAAAACAATACAAACGAATGATTAATGCAAAAGAAGCAATAAATAATATCTCTTTTCATTGTTTCTACTGTCAGATTTTACTGATGGAAATAGTCGCTGCTGTTAACAGAAGTTTTCAGCGAAATTTCACTGATTTGCAGTGCTATACTTTTAATTATGATTACCGGTGATTATCAGACTGCTTCTCAGTGGTAATACATTTTAGAGAATATTCCTCTTGCGAAAACGTCAATTATCAATGATATAACCGAACCAAAAAAATCTCACAATCATTCCGTCTACCTAACAATTATCAATCTATCTTACACACTTGCATTGGTCTATTTTACAATTATTGGTTACCGTGTGAAACATTTATTTGTCGGTGAACTTTAATAAATAACATTCCGCTACTCTGCGAAATCAATACAGGACCTGATCCTTTATCTCTGTAATATCAATTTACAGTAATATTATTAAAATGTCGCACGCCACCCTGGTCCAGTTGCCTCCTTAGTTTACACGCATTGTTATACCGTGCGACGCGTTTCGCACGCGAGAGAAAAAAACAATCGGACACGTTCGGCGAACAAAGGCGTCACTTCTTCTCGACAGCGCCGGCAGCACGACGCGCATTCACAGTTCCGTGGACGTTTAATAGACGGCGTGCCTTTTCGCTCCTTCCTCACCTCTCCGTGTTATTTCTGCCCCAGTTTCTTTATTTTTTTTCCTCTTTTTTTCTTAGAGGAGGCGGAGGGGTCGCCCGACCGTCAGAACGATCGACTTACAGACATAGGATTCCTCCCTGCCCTCCTACTAATCGTGGTCCCTTTCATCTTCGCCGGCTGACAGACTCTCAGCAATCTCAGGGTGAATCCGTGTCGGTATACATTTCATTTGTCTTGTCAGCGTGGTGGGAAGCTACCCCTCGTAGCGCCGATTTGTATCCGCATCTCGTGAGAATTTCTTTCCGCACGTCAGACGCGCGTCCCATTCTAGGTTCGTTCTACCGTTTTTCCTCAATAGAGTTAGAAAACCGCTTGGCCAAAATTGGCAAAATGCGTCTCACTCTAAACAACAATGGGATAAACGATTCCATCGGTGTAACTGAATTTTCTGTTGCCTGGGAACCAGACGAATACTCGGTTGCGGGAACAGATTCCTGCCGGTTTCCACTCAGTCAACTATTCTTAGTTGTCTCGATCGAGTTTTAATGCGGCTAAATGTTTATACAAATGTTCTCAGTCGCGGCAACAGAGACAGCTCGACAACATTTCTCCTTATCGGGTTTTCATCTGGTCCCTATTCGGTCGCAGCGACTGAGATTTTTTTCGTGTATAAATAAGAAAATCTCTTCAATTCGAGTGACTCGGCTGTCACTTTGCCCAGTGAAATTTCATCCCGGACAATTTAGAGACTGCGACGCACGCATTAGTTCGTAAAATGACAAACCCATCGTTTTATTCTTCCCGGTGTGATTTTCCACCGATCTAATCGAACTCTCTCATCTCGGAACGATCCCTTTAACATTTCCTCCTCGACACTTCGAGAAACCGGGAAAATCGCAGAAAAGGGAAGCCCGATTCTCATGTAGGCCGTCAGTCATTAGACGCGCGTCCTTCGTCGCCCGTCGATTCTCTCGAGGACGCGGACTAAGGCCCATCGCGCCTTACGTGCGCGAGTCAGGCCCGGTACGCGCGTACAACACACGTGGGCATGTGCCGGGCGGCGAGAAAATTACAGAGCCGGCCCGGTGCGGCCGGCCGGCTACCGGAGGGAGGCGAGCCGGACTGCGTACCGGAGGCGAACCGGCAATTTCCGAGACCGAGAAACGCGCGGCCGATTAATACGCGGGCATTTAATTTACTCATTCACCGTTCGCCGAGCCTGGTGGGTTCCACACGGTGGTCCAGGTGATGAGGCGTGCCGCGCGTACGTCGGCGGATTCGAGCTCCTTTCACCGTGCCGTTTGCATCCTCGGATTCGCCGATCCAACTGGGTCAGTAGTGGGTGGTTTGGCGGCAACGACTCTCCTCTACGATGTTCAGTTTGCCCCCCAAATTTCTTGCAGCGAAATTCCATTCGAAAAGTAGACCGACAGCGAAGTCGAATTCTAGTGGTTTTTCGCGGATGTAGAGTGAAACTTCTCCATTTTGAATCGTTGAATCGTCGGAGGGAGAAATCCACCCGAATCGATTGGAAAATCCACTCTTACGACTCCGAGGGGCGATATTTTCACTACTGCTTGAATTTTTCTCGCTTTTATTTTTCCAGCGGAATTTCGCTCGAAGAAACTTAAATAGCATGACACACCTGTGATACGTCTGGTTGATCTCGCTGCACCTTCGGCCGTAACGTGCGATTCGTAAAATATGATATATCCATTTCTGGTTTTGATTTTGCGAGACGAGTTGCCGGCGGCGTGACAAATTCGAAGAAGGGCTCTCACCTTCCCGCTATTCTCGCGTTACTCACGCCGCGCCGTGTTTCGGCCGATTTTTGCGGATTCGCGCGTCTCGCCGCGTCGTGACGCTCGCAAGAAGCATAAAGGAACGGCTGATTCAATTTTAAGAGGCGTCGCGTAACGAGCAGCCGCGGCCCGCTTATACGAGTCGATGTCGTTATAATCCAATTCCATGTGCGAGAATACTCGGCGTCGGGCTGATTCGCCGATTCCCGGCGATCATCAATCTCCGTTAGGACGCGGGAAGAAACTCGGGCAGTCGAGAAACCGGGCGGACACCCGCTCGAGAAACTCGCCGTCGCCATTAGCGCAGGGAATTTCGAGCGAGCAGTGAATAACCCCCGGGAGGAAGGTGTTCCAGTCGGTGTGATAGAGACACAAAGGGTCCGCTGTTTCGTTTGATTCGGAATAGGGAGTTAATTCCGTGCGGCGGATCGGAGAATTATGCGCCGTCTCGAGAAGACCGTTTCTTTGCATTGACGTTGTTTAACCGCCCATTAAATGATGAAAAAGAAGCGTCCGGTAAGAGGACTTGCTCGTGTGCAAAAATTGTCTACGTAATGGCGGCACGCAGATTTGGGAAAATTAAATACTCAACCAAAGGAAAGGATAAGAATCTAATCGCGGCCGTTGCAGCGACATACTATTTTTTATTTACGATGAGAAACTCCCTCCAAGGTTATTATTGGAGATGTACCTTCGGATATCTCGTAATCCGTGTGTTAATTATGTTAAATATATAATTACGACGTTAGTAAAATAAATGTGTGATAAAATCAATACACTGGAATAAGAATGATTTGACAAATATTTAATAAGAGGACGAAAGAGAGTGTATCGGAACTTAGGTAACTCAAAGCAGTCGACCAGTAAGCGGAAGGTCCTGAATTCTATTTCCGGTTCAACAAACTTCAACTTCCGATACACTTGTCCCTCCGATTCTTACAGCTTAGAGGGATATCGATCGTGTAACTTTTCTCTAGGACAGAAATGTGAAAAATGAAAAATGAAAAGTGAAATGTTTTCAAATCAGGAAATATATACTTTTCATGAATTCACGCTAGAAGATTCATGACCAACATCCAGGTGATTATTCGGTTTAATTTTCGGCTCCAGGTAAAAAGCATTTGCCGGCGAACGAATATAGAGACGTGTTAGATTAGTAAATATATTCAGGACGAATGTAAAGTCAGGTTGGCCGAACTGTGAGATATGAAGCGAACTGAAGCGCAACATCATCTTGACAAACATCGATAACATTTAATAAAAGAGAATGTAGCAAAGCGGAAACTTGAGTAGTTTAGTGATAAGAACAGTCTTCCGGCAAGCGAAAGGTTGCCGGATTCGATTATCGGTCCAATCAACTACAGCTTTCGACTTTTCCTTCCGATCCTTACAAAATATATGACTGTCGTGTGTATACAATCAATATACAAATAAAATTGCAAGGCAAGTAAGAATCTAATACCGATGTATAAGCAACTATATTTACTTATCAACTGAAACAGTTGTTTTCTCACTTCAAGGTTACAAGCTAAACATGCCGATATATTATATTAAATTCAATTAAATTCGCCGAACGTTTCGGTCCCGCTTCGAAAACGTTTGACAACAACCTCTATTCGCATATTAACTGTATGTATACACACACACGCACACATCACAAGAGTCATATATTTCGTAAGAGGAAAATATATCGGAATCAGGAAAGAAAAATATATCGGAATCCGGAGTTGATTGAAACGTTGATATAAGAAAACAGCCGTTTGCGTCAATATGATTGCTTATGAGGGTAACGGAAATAGACGAAGACCTTTTTCCGAAAGAATATAAAGTCGTTCGACGTCGTTGAATTTTGTTTAAAGAAGGTCCTCGCGTGACGATAAGGGAAATAGTGGTTTGAAATCTTCTTACCCTCGCCAATTCTCGCGTCATCCTCGGTGTCGCGACCTCTGATCAGCCGGGAAATCGCGGATACGCTGGGCGCGTTCGCCTTCTCGCAGATCCCTTCCTTGACCAATCGATCCCTGATCTCCCAGGAGAAGACGCTCGGGTTCTCGCGCTTGTACTCTTCGATCTTCGCCTCGACTTCCGGCGTGGCAACTCGCGGTTTGCTACCGCCGATTACGCCGGGCCGAATGCTTCCAGTCTCCTGATAGCGATTCAAGATCTTCGAGACGCAACCATGGGATACACGGAGCTGCCTGTCCTCAGCAGGGCGCGATTAGAGATAAACGTTAGGCATTGTTCTACTCTATGAGAAGAACTGTCGTATAATTTTACTTGAGAGAATCTTTGACAGGAATGTACCTCGATATAACGCAAGGTCTGATACCCGACGCGGCCATCTCGACGATTTTAAGCCTGATGTGATTGGGCAGCGGTCGTCCGTTGATGAAGACTCCGCCAAGCTGATTCACGCGGCCTTGTCCTGGTATCGTGCCGAGATCTGAATAAATAATTTTGCTATGTATTTATCGTGTTTGAACACAATCATGTAAATGCAAGCCCCCCAATTTCAACGTCGATTATCGCACTGTAGTATACACAACATGCATTCAATCAGCTAAGCGAGCAGAACAGAAAATAATACGTCTATGTATAGATGTTTGTCTGTGCTTTATAATTAGACATTTATAAGTGCTATGCGAAAAAACAGAGATAGATTGTTAGATGAATAGATGAATTGTTAGATGGGTCAAACGTGCAATACTTACAGAAATGATGTGCAAAATTATGCAGCATTTTTAGAAAGAAGAATGATAAGAATTAAATGATAAGAATTAAAGAATGATAAGAAAGGCGTTATTCGGAATGTTTTCTTAAAGATTTCTTTGATTGACACAAAAATATGAACTATGAATTCAGAATAGTGTATTTTACGAAGAGCGTTTTTAATTATAAAGAAGGAGTGAGTCTAACAAAGAATCGAACGAAAATTCGAATAAAATGATTTAGAAAACGCGAGAACTTCGTATGCGAACTTTAAAATGTCACATTGCTTATAGATAATGTTTTGCCAAAATATAGAAGTGTATAGTTTCAATTAAAGTATCCAAGCTGCATTACTCCTTGAATGAGGCCGATCGACGAACACGTGGACACATATTCGGATTTTTTTCTTTATTTATTCGGATATTCGGACTTCTGTATTTATTTATTCGCGTGAGCACGCGCAATATAGTATCCTCGGAATAGCGGAAAAAAATAAATTCCATTGTATTGTTATACCGTATTGTGAAGACATCCCATGTTGGTTACACGTATAAAAAATTTGGAAATATTTCGTACACAGTGAGAATGGACGACGTAGAAATTTTTTGGAAAAAAGTCTCCGTCAATGATCCGTGGAAAAAAAAATATTTCTCCCGAATCCTTGATCAATTCAGGTTTCTCCGATATCTATAACACACCAATAGGGTACGTTTCGCAGAAACTGAATATCTGTGTGGATTTAACAGCGCGGAAATTGGCTGGATCTCGACTCGACGACTCTGTCACTCTTCGAGTGATAGATCTCGTTGAAATTATACGATGCAACAAAACGATACATGTCATTCGGGAAGCAATAATAAAGCTAAAGCAAACACTGACATGTCTTTAACTATTTGTGCATCGAATATTTTTCGTCGTTTACTTTCTTCTAACCCTTCTTATTATTACTATTCTTATTACTGTTATTATTTACTTATTACTTACTTAATACTACTCTTTACTCTTCTCACTCTCCTTACTTTTTTGTTATCCTTACGAGGCTTCCACCCACAAATATTTCCTCTTGGCAAAATCTATTATATTTTCGTTCGAGTTGCGCCACTTCGTCTAATGACCTTTTACCGATCAAGAGCAATGGAGATTTATTCTATTAAAAGATACATCATATATATATATATATATATAATATAATATATGTGATATTTATCAGTGTAACACAATATATGCATATATCATTTCCATCATTAGTTAGTTTACGAAAATTTGTCCATTCGACGGTCGTGATAGAACGTCTCAATAAATAGTGCGAAAAAATGAGGCAGCGGGAAGTCGCGTCTGCGAACATTCGCACGCGAATCGGAGAGAACGAAAGACAGAAAGAGAGAGAGAGAGAGAGAGAGAGAGAGAGAAAGATACGCGGAGGGCGAGTAAGAAGGAAGGAAGGAGAGTTATAAGCGCGAGTCGTTGGCGCGTATTGAGCGACAGCGCCGTAACTACCGATAAGTCCAATAAATCCCGCGCGGTTTACGACGTACAACAATGATAGCGTATAATTTGCTTGGCTTATTTAATTTCGCGTTACACGACGACGATCTCGGCCCCGATCTCGCCGGTCTCATAGCGGCTGGCAGGAACGCGCGCGCTCGAGGAAATAGAGTCGTTGCGATTTTTACTGCCGGCAAGGCGGCGCGCAGCGCAGACGCTAACGCGAACTTTAAAGGCGCGGCTGCGCGATCGCGATTTAAGTTTCAAGGTGAAACGCTCCGGCGACCCCCCTCCTCGTCCGTAATGAAAAAAGGGAAGAGAGAGAGAGAGAAAAAGGAGGGAATATTTCGTCGGGGTTCCGGGTACTTTTGAGAGGAGAGCGGGGCGTCGATCAAGCTCGCTCGCGACGATATTATTATCGCCGAGAGCGAGTAATGGCGGGTAATAACGAAACGATCGGGATCAGCAAAAAGGGGACGCGCGCAATCGCATGGAAAAACGCGCGCTCGCTCTTACGACCGGCTCGCGATAAACGGGCGAAAAAAGGGAATCTCAATGACAGAGCGCGACGAAAAGTCGGATCGTCCAGGCGAGACGGCAGCGATCTCCTTCGTTAGCGGCGACACTCTTATTAGTTACGACGATACGGTTACGTGTGTTGTTAACGTAATCAACTCATTAGCCATCGGCGTTATTCATGCTAATCGATTTACACCGATGCTCCAAAGGAACGCGCTTCGCCAACCGTGTGTCGCAAAACGCGGAACAGCCTTGACTCGTATCGCGCGTGGAAATCCCGCAAAAAGTCGTCGGCATCCGTGGATAACAAGATGAGGCACCATAGAAAATCTCATCCGCGTGATAACTCAGCCGCCGTGGCCGTCAGTGTGGTTCAACGTTTCGCGCGAGGATTTCCCGAGATGCGCGGGAAGATCGCGAGATCGCGGACTTACGGATTGCCTCCGTCGTGGAAGCTGAAAAATCCTTTCTTTCTCATTTCCCGAATCGAAGTTTTCAATTCCACATTAAGCCCTCAAGCGGAGAAAACGGAAATAATCTCTCACTTGTAACATCAATGGAGTACATTAGAAGATCTTGGAAGATTTAATGTAGAATTAAACTAGACTTGACCCTCGAAAGGTAAAGGTTGGGATCGGATACGACCCCATAGCTTGTTTATTTTACAGCATACACGCGCTGTTTCTCTTCTTAAGGATTGTTTCATGTTATTATTCCCTTCTCTTACCCATTTCCTACATTGATTGCGTGAAAAGCGAGCGAAACCGAGCATGCCCGAGTCGAGATTTCAATCTTAGTTTAAGTCTAATTTAATTCTGCATTAAGTGTTCAAAAGTCTTCCGTTCTGCTTCTTCGGCGCTATAAATGGGAAAGTTATTGCCGTTTGTTTTCCACTTGAAGACTTAATACAGAACTAAAATTTACGCTCCGGAGGAGCTGAATTCTCTGCGTAATATTACGGAGCTTCTTTGGTGCCACAAGTGGAAACATTTCCGTTTTCCCCACTTGAAAGACTGTACATAAAATTCCAAATTTCAACTCGAATGGAGTCGGATCCAACCCCACTTTTCTGACTGATACATTGAAAATCCACGTTGCCGTTAGAAAGTTAATACTTGCGTTCAGCGGAAAAAGCAGTTTGATGAGCGCTTGACTATTTTTTATGATTTGAGCATTATGATTTGAGCATTTTATGATTCGAGGATTATGATTGGAGCATTCGTTCAGATCTTTCATCGATCCAGGAGAATGTATCAATCGGAAACAATAATCACCAAGCGCTTGTTAAGCTGTCTTCTCTGCTGAGCGCAAGCGATAGGACTAAAATTCCGACTCGGGGTTCCCCCTATCTCGGCGGGTCTTTCGCGCGAGATCGCCGGTAGTACGTATGCAATTACTTTAATAGCAACCGATACGCCACCACGTAAGTACCGCGCTTGCGTCACGGAGAGCAGGCGCACCGACGCAGATGAAATTCATTCCGCAGTTTCTAACGCCCACAAAATTACTCGCTGCGAATTACTTGTCATTTATAAAGCCGAGGAGGAGGAAGCGAGCGCGATTCCGCGGCTTTCACTTTCCCGGATACAAAGGTGTCGCCCCCTCGCTAAGTAAATCGATTCGTGTAAAACACGCCGATCCCGCGATAAACGAACGGTCCGAGCGTGATTATCTTTCGCGCGGACGCCGGCCGAGAGTAACACACACACACACACACACACGTCGCTGACGTGTTCCAGGTGGGTGAAAATATAGATATTGCGATTTCCCACATCACACACACGCACACCTCTCGCGACGTTGTCGGCGCTGTGGCGTCGCCGGGAGACGAGGAACGCAACGGTCGCACGCTTTCGTTCGTAATTAAACACATTTCCGCGTAAAACACTTTGTCGCGTAAGACAAAGGACAAGCGGGCTTCGGACGGCGGACCACGCGACCGGCAAAAAGCCGTCCGCAGAAAAAGGAAACCGCTATCCGATTGCGCAGAATAGCGCCGAGAGGCTTGCATAACCGCAGTGGCCATGCATCGCCGCGGGTGCAATCGACGGTCGAAAAACTATGCATGTCCGGCGATAGCGATCGCGCTCCCACGCAAGTAGGCTTTTTCGGTTTAACCGATCGGTTAACAAAACGAGACCACGAGGAGATACCGGACCAGGCTTGGCTCCTCGTGTGTTACCTTCCGTGAACGCTTTTCCGTAAATCGCGGATTTTTCAAGAGCGAAAAGAAGCTCCCCGGCGGGAGCCCAACCGCTCGCGCGCGATGCGAGTCATAAATCAATACGATCATGGAATTACGGGGTTGAGGAGAAAAAGGAAAACGAATATTCTGCATTCTACCGCAAAGTAATTAATGACCGTCGTTGCTGAGCGTCTTTCTTCGGTTTTTTTTTTTTTGCGTCGGGGATTTTACGGAAGCGCGTTCGTCGAGCTGCTAATCGTCCGCCATCATTTACACCGGCGCGATTTCCGCGAGCGTGCGTTCTTTCGCGTCTCTCGTTTCCAACTGGTAAATTATCACGACCGGTTGTTAATTACCCGCGCAAATTATACGCTCGGACACTGACAAATCGCGTTATTTAATTAGCAAGACCCGTCGTTATGTATGACCCGTCGTCGCGCGCGAATATCGCCGGCTGACTCCACGTGACGAAACAACCATCGGAAGAGAGAGAGAGAGAGAGAGAGAGAGAGAAGAAGAAGAAGAAGAATAAACACTTCCCATCCTCGCAGTTCCTGTTATTTTTTCTTCGAGTAACGTCGGGTGTGAGACGTTCAGTGGATGCTGCTCGGATACAGCACATACAGAAGTCAATCTCGACAATAAAGCTCTAAATTTATGACACAATAAATGGCAGGTCGTATAAATCTACTTGGGACAGCTTCTTGATCTTTTTGCCCTCAAAAACTCTCTATTTCACCTTCCCGAACTAACAATGGGGCGCTGAGTGGACGACTAAACCATTAATTCTTTTTGCAGGCTTCTTACCGCCATCCGCATTTCTCCGAGATATAAAAGTTTCCGTTTCTCCTGTTTTCTATGGCGTGGAAAAAATTTTCGAGATCGCGCAAAAACTTCCCACGAGACGCGCAAAAAGTGTTAGTAAAATTTCTTATGTTTTAATAAAAACAGCTTGTCAATGGACACTCACAAAGAGTGCCCAAACTAAAAGACGGAATATCGTGCTCGCGATCGAGAAGTTTCCCAATCAGTTTCACAATAGACCCGCGGGAAAGTATTGACGATATCATGTTTGTCGAGCGATAAGGAGTCTACACGGGCTACAGAAGTCTAACTTCAAGATTACCCGACGGTAAATAAATAAGACAGAATCTAATTTAGACGCGTCCTTGCTTCTCAAAGCGTATTAAATTATACATTATAAATTAAACACGAACATTTCTCCATCGTGTAATGTTTCAAGATTTCGAGTTCCTCTAATCAACATCGTATCACACTTATATCGATATCCCGGTTTCATTTTGTACCGTTTATTTATTTGTTGCTCCGTTCATTAAATTTCTCCCAAATAAACGCTACTTCTTCGTGCATTTTCAGTATCTTTGTCAACGGTATTATTTCTTTTACGCGGAGAAAAACAAGAAACATCCCTCCGGCTGTCTAAAGAAGACGTCGGATATTGAGAAAATTGTGAATGAGAGAATAACACTGGTGAAAAGGGAGCTCCCGGCCCAAGAAATCATTGAGTAATTTATGACGGTCATTAACATCAATGCTCCAGTCGTTTTAAAGCAGATATACTTCACAGGGGATGTTCCAAACAAGATGTTGTGAAAGAGGCAACGACGATGAGGTCGGAAACTTTTGTGTCTCAAACCAGGCAGGTATCGCAAACTGATGTTTTGTCAGTTACCTTCGAGTTATGTTAAGGTACTTAACTCCAACCGGATCACATTTTAGGCACGTTTAGTGCTCTCTTTTAGTTAATTTCTCACGGTTTGACTATATTGTATGTGTGTATGTGTGCATGTGTGATCTCAAGTTTAAATCTCTAACGAAATGGAAATATATTAAATTAATAATAATGTAAATAATAGAATATAATACAAATTGAAATTGATTACATAAAGAATATAATTTACGTGTGAAAGAAAATACGTGAAAGAGAAACAAGATGAAAGTAGTAAGAGGCGGCAGGCATATCGCGAAAATGAGTAAGAAGCCAATTGCTCAAAGCAAACGCAGCTGAAGCTGGTAACATTACCTTGGAAGGAATATGTGGTGAAGCATGGTCGCATCATCGGGGTGTTAATGGTAATCGTCATCTCAGCCAGTCCGGGCCGCCAAGGAAAGGTAATTCGGACGAGTTCCCTCGGCACCGAATACGACGAACGCCACTTATCGCACCTCACTGAACGGTATCGCAGTACTTCAATAAGGACGACTACGACAGTCCTCTCATCGCCCGCGCTCTTCCACAACGTTCACGCTTTACGAACGGTTCTATTCCATCGGCGATCACGGCGTGAAGCACGGAAGAATGAAAAATCGAAATGACGGTCCATCCAAAGTATCCAACTCGCAACTTCGAATGCTTCTCTTCTCTTGGGAAAGAGTCAATTCGTACTGTCCCCCACGTTTCCGCCTAACTGACCCGACGCTTCGCGACGCTTGCCGAAGCAAGTCTGTGTGATTCGTCACCAGGCTGCCAAACGGCTCAGATAGATCTTGAGAGATCGACTCGTTGATCCTGACTAAGCTTCGCAGGGATGAGGTATCGGGGATAACTGACGACCGGCTGCTCCCACCACCCGTTCGGCAGATAGCTCTCTCCCCATGCTGCGGCCAACTTCAGTGGGGAACTCGTCGCTTACTCGGCCGACGTGGGATCCTGCCGCTTAGTCGAACGGCAAGAGAGACCTGCGTTCTCAACACCGTCATTAACAACGACCAATCGGGCACGGAGAGAACCCGGGTTAGTCCACGCCTCTGGTTCACGCCCATTTACTACCAGACGATGGGCACCTTGGGCGACTCTACCGTCGCACTTTTACGACCAACATGCGGCGTACTTAGGTATATCCTCGCGCTCCTCTATCCCTCAATGGACGCGAGCTGGAGGGTCGATTCTCTCCCGTTCCCCGCGCGCACCCCGCGATCTTTTCGCGAGTCTCCTTGTTTTGTCCATTCGATCATCGGCTCGATCAGAAGCCGGGGGAAAAGGTTCGCAAACTATCTTGAGAATCGACACACAGGCTGCTCTTTTTACTTGAACCTGTACTGTACTAGTTCGAGGAATGTACACACACGTTGAAGCGCATGATGCGTGCATATGAGATTTTCACGCTTCAGCGTAAATTTCTTGAACTAGTGCAGTCGGTTCGGCTAAAAAGAACAGGTCGACAGATATTATCGAAATTTCCTCGTTGAAAGTGAATGATATAGTTCTTCATTGTTTCATAGTTCTTCGGCGGTTAATGAGTGTGTCTAAATTCGAGGGTAAATTGGAGTCACGGACTGGTTCACAATTTTGGGCAAAAGAAGACCAGATGAAATGATATTATTTTCTCTCCTCTTGGTAGTTTCACGTATCTCTTCTGGTGATGAGAATGTGATGAGAATTTAGCGAATAAATATTAAGCGATTTCGCCAATCAAAAGATACGACTAGGGGCTGCGCTCTTCGAACCTTTTCTAATAGGTGGACTTCCTCTTCGAATTCTGCCGCGAGTTTCAAACGAGTTTCAATTGTTGACGTAATGTCGCGTGGGGTGTTTTTGGCAGAACGACGTTCGCAGAGAATGGGGTAAATTCTTATTTGCGGAACTCATAATTAAGGTAATGGGAGAAAACCGGCAGGATCTTCTCGACCAGTCCCGTACGGCGTCATCGCTCGAGCAGATTGTGCGTTTCTTGCGCGTTTCCAGGCTAAGTAAAGACGATTTAGCGCAAATCGCTGGCGCAAAGCGCGTTTACCTAATCTCAAGTGTCAGCTGTTCACGCATGATTGCGAATTACTCCTGGACGCTCTCCTTTTTTTCTCTCTTTCTCCCTACCCCGTCTCTTTTTCTCTCCCTCTTTCTCTTTCTCCCTCCCCCTCTCTCTCTTTCTCTCTCTCTCTCTCTCTGCTCGTGGGCCTCCATTTCGAGCTATCGGGGAAATGACGATGCACGACTGAAACAGGATGCGACACAATAGCTGCGCGATGACGTAGGGCAGTGATCGATCGCTGGTTTCCTTTGGTAATTAAGCACCTTAAATAATGGTGCACAACCCCGAACGGCTTGAATAATATATTCAGCAACTTGTTGTTATTCCACCCGTTGTCCCTTCGAAATATTTTTCCGAAATATTCCTCATATCTTTTTATGAACGAAATCAACCGACCGAAAAAAACCTACGAAAAAAACTTGTGTCGGTCATTTTCATCTTTAATCACACAACCACACACATACACACACACACACACACTCAAATTGAGAAAATAGTTTTCTCAGGTTATAATATATCCTTTTTAACTAACGTCTCTACCTGAAGTTCTTCCGAAATATTATACGAATCCCTGTAACTCTCTCTCTCTCTCTCTCTCTCTCTCTGGCCTTATTGTTACACCACTTCAAACAGAATCCGACCGCAAGTCCGCGTAGTTTTTCATCGTCTTTTCATCGTGCGTTTCTGCACATCCCGGTGTGAATAAGTTACATCTCTATCCAGAAGCGAAGCGATTTTTCACGTTGACGGGTCCGTGAAAATTCGACATTCGGGGAGACCCTGCGATCGTAGGTGACAATCGCTGAGCGGCAGTTTGGACGGCGCTACCATGAGAAAACGAAGATGGCCGAGGGGAATCTTGCTTGTGAAGAATTGGAGCGGAATATAGAGGCGGACACAAAGACATTTAGGAGCTTGTTTTCGAAGGATTTGTGTCACCGCGCCCCGCTGGCAAGGACCCCCAACGCGGTGTCACACCGGGTTACAACGGAAAATCCGCTAGTTCTCTTTCGTATTCTAGGCTAATGCGTGTCGTCTTCGGTAAACCTTCTGTTTGTGCAAGAGGGCGCGTAAACAGAATGGTAATAAACATAGATGGATATCGATGAGGAGTGGGCCGTAGGAGCCAGCGTCACGTTCACGATAAAAATGCGAGAGAAAGAATAGGAAAGAGGGACCGGATCTGGCCGGATTGCGATCTCACGGAACGAATCGAACGTTATTGCGACTTGGGACTTCGTCGCGCGCTGCGAATTTACGGCAGCCATAGAGATCGCCGCCTATTATCTGCCCTATTTCCTCTTTGAAAAGTGCGAATGGCTCTCGAGAAACGTCGCAAAGTGTCTCGCGAAGCCAACACACCTGGTTAGTGAGAGAGCTCTTTCAGCATCCGAATGATTTTTTCGCGGTGAAGTGACGATCTCGTTGTAGAACCACGGTTCCGTGTTGAGAAATCACCGAAAGTAAGAGAGATAGAAATTGAACCTTCTCCTAATGGCTAGATAACGGCTATATAAATAAATATGGTTAAACAAGAGAAATTACAGCTGCGAGAACAATCATAACTAATTGTTAGCCAGGATACTATAGTGTAATGCTCATTTCTGCTGTTTTAAGGTTTTACGATGTGTCCTCAATTTTTCTTTACAATCTTATCTTTAAACGCGGACGTATAGCAACTAAATTATATGTTATATGTTTAAATTATATATCTTTTAGATTTTTATTACACGAATTATTAAGTGGTCTAATTAAGTAGATAAAGTAAAGAGTAAGCAAATAGAACCAGTAGAGCTCACACGACAGAAACAACAAAAGAAACGCATGCTAAGTAAACATATCTAGCCTCTCATAATGTAATAGTTTCTGAAAAAATTTGCGATGAAAGGAAACTAAAGATGGAATGGCATGAACAATATCGTTCGGCAAAGAATTCCAGAAAGAGAGAGAGAGAGCAGCAGCTGAAAATCTCGCCGTCGATCGCGCTCTGCCTTTTCGGCGCTGTCGGTTTAATAATTCCGCGCGACAAAAAGGCGGCGTATCGGACGGTCTCAGGTGTGTCCGGAGGACGTAATGACGATCCGGCTGTGTAAAAAGGCGATCGGGTGGTACGCGGGCGTGAAAGAGGAACGATATACATCGCTCTCTGATGAGCCAGCGAAAGAGGGGCGGTGGCGAGGACTCGCAAACAGATGCAAATTGCGCCGGGTCTCGATCCGCCTACCTGGCAACGGAGACGACAATCAAGTAGACCGTTACGCCGTACATAATTCACTGCATTCGACCACACAGCACTCTTCTCCGTCGTTTCTGCACGGCGTCTCTTTTGTGAGGATCTCGAACTGAACGCCAAGATCGCCTCGTCAACTTATCGCAGCCGGGACGCATTAAAGCCACCGACTGTTTTAACACTTACACTGTAAATCCAAGTGTTATTTTTACACGCATGAAACATCTTAAAATGACATATTTGACTGGAGTTATTTTTATGCGTTTTTGGCCGATTTAACTCACATCGTTTAAAATGTCTAATCGTGTTAAATTAACACGTCTAATCGTGTTAAATGATTTAAAACGGCAAGACAGGTGTAAGAGGAGCTTCATCTAAAGGACTTGCAGTGCAGTTCTGCGGTAGATGTGGTCATTGTTTGTCTACTCTGCAAATACTCGATAATTTGTGACTTTTGGCTAGCCACAGGTTATTTTTTGCGGAGGGACCTAAACTAGTGACCGCATAAAATATGCTATTTTGCATATCTTAAAATATTTTTTCAACTTTTCGAAAGACTTCTGTCTCTTCTTTTTTACCGCTCCAGCGTGTCGACTCATTGTCGGTCCGCCATTCCACAACGTTCACACATTCGAAATTCCTCCACGTTATTTTTGATCTCGAGAAAAAAGATACATGGAATGAAAGATTGAAGAAGCAAATTTGGTTCTGAAAATCAGAAATTCTGTTTTTTTTTCAACCAAAATGCATTTATTATTTTCGCATTGTCACATAGATTCAAGCAAACCTTTTTCTCCGTGCACAGTCGCATATCGAGGGTCATGTATCGAGAAATTCGAGCTGTTCGCGAGGGTACAGAGCAGAACGACCGGATAAGAAAGTTATACACTCGCACACTTTAACAGTTACGTAATATCCGAAGGCCGATACAAAGTAACCAACGTTCCTCGGCGTGAACAGGAAGGCCGCGCAAATCATCTCGCATACGGATCATTAATAGCCAATTAATTAGTCTGTCAGAGCGGTGTGTGTCTCCCGGCCGCGGGTAATCGGTCTTCGTGTAAGCGTCGATTAACCGCGGAATGTATTTTCAACGACAGAACGCAGTTCATGAATAACGAGTCGCGGCTTGAAGCAAGATTAATCATTTCGCCTCGCGACAGCGAGCAGTCGCTGGAGGATTGCAAATTTCTCGCGCCGTTGTAAACGGCCTCGAAATTCACCGGTAAAATACTTTGACTCGCGCCTTTGCACTCTTTCATAATTTGCGAGAAGATCGCACATCTATGTGGCGGCTTTGAGGAATACATTGACACGTGTATGGCAAAAATCCTGAATGTTAATTAAAACAATTTATTTGAGTTTGGTAACGGTTTCATATGTTCTCCTACACACAGAAAAATATATACTGCATTAAAGCATTATACTTGTTCAAGTGTTTCATAAATTTATATCCGCAAGTACATAATAAGTTCAAGTAAGCATCAAATTTATTCAAAATATATACTGAATCCTAATAAGTTTAGTACTTCAATTAAGAATGTTAAATTAAAATATTACAACTAAAACTTATAGTTTACTTATATATTCCAAAAAGCCGAAATTATCTTTTCTTCGATAAAGTTTATAATATTCTTGGGAAAAGATAAAATTCCTTCTTTTCAGTAAATTATAATAAGCTTTTCTAATTGTGATGGTATATTTTAATACTATATTATGATACTGTTATTAAGAAAACATTTTTTATTCAAGATAACCGCTGCTCTTAAAAGAAGAAAAATAAACTGAGTAATTGCTTTTTTTCGCAGTACAATGATATTTTTCTCTGCACAACAAAATACGTTTTATACTTGTATTAAAATCGGTCCCCGTTAAAATTTTGTATTAAATTTTTAATATACCTGTGTGTTAATTTAACATATTGTGTTTATATTATCTCAACATTTTGTGCTGTGTCGATATTCAGTATATATAAGTGTTAAAATAACACATTTTATATTTTAGTGTCGATTAACGTATTAGTTTTGTGTTACTTTTCAACATCTTTATCTTTATGTGTTAAATTAACATACAAATTTGAGCGGACCGTTTAGGACATGTGAAATGTGTTAAATTTAACATAAAACTTTTTATTGTGTGTGTAAAAACAAGATCGTCGTCAAACGATACATTGTAGAAAGAGTAGGACTGAAGGAAATAGAACAAAATTTTCAAAGATACTCACGTACGGATAAACATGTGTGATTTCTTTATTAAAATATATAACCAAATAGAAATACTAATAAAAATAAAAATATCAGTTTCCAATAAATGTTTACGATAAATGGTGAAAGGAGAAAGCCTATTGTCAACAAAGAAAAGTCTGGAAGAAAAATGTATCGTCGGGTTCGTGTCAGTGAAACTCGGAATCTGTTCGCTAGAGAGATTGATCAAAAACTGCTTAAAAATTTTAGATTCTTTCTCTATCTGAAAAAATGAAATAAAGAGATATTGACAAAACGTCGAAGAAAAATCTACGAAGGACATGGTACCAACCGTAGAGCCACAAACCGAGTAATTATCTTCAAAGCGGAAATATCAGACTAATTATTCCTGTACTTTAATATTAAATTACCGCTTCTCGGAAGTTCGCTTTGTAATTATCAGACGGAGGCGGCTGCAGAATCATATTCATCTTTCATTCCGTCTTGCTTAAGCAATGGTTTACCGTCTTCGGCACAAATTTTCACAAGATTTCTCAAATATGTTAACTTCACTCGAAAAATTATTCATCAGCCAACGTACATCTGGATTTACTGTACCTCATCAATCCCGTCCCTTCTTCCTATGATTTGTGGTTGGAAGAAAGGCAAGAAGCCAGGATAGCTTGTACGTCCAATGGCAGGTCTGGTTGTAAATCTCCGGCGATTCTATCTACTATTGTATTATGCGCAAGTTTTGTAAGGAAAAGGTCTGAAGAAAAAGTGATGTCTGTACGAAGTCGGATAATGGCCTTCCTGATATGGATCGACTGGACGCATCAATTGATCACTCTCGTCGAGACTTCGGAAACCTGAATAACTTTTACGAACTGAATAACTATTACGTGTTATTACGAGAAGCGGTCTCCTCTTCCTTAACTTTTGTCACGATTGCGTTTTCCCACTGTTTAACTTGTACCTTACGTATCCCCGTTGAGCAGATACACAGAATACTATTGTTAGAATTTATAGAATTCGTTTCTTGGTCACGTTTCCCGGACATCCAACCGGCTCCTCATCTCCGTGAAACCTCTCGATCCAAACTGCGCTCCAGGGAACGACGTTTTCCGCAGCGTGGGAGAGTTTGCAGACACGATTATGGGACGAAGCAGTCGATTCAATTTTCTCGAAAGACGGCAAGTCACGTGAGAATGATCTCAAGAGCGCAAGGTTACAAACTCGGGCTTGCGCAGTTTTCTCCGCGATTCAACTGCATATCAACTGTAAAATGAGTGTGGCTGTTGCGGATTCGTGTCAGCCATCCGAGTTGACTGGCTCGAGAAAGACGAGGAGAACAAGAAACGTCACGTTCGCGTCGAGAAATTCACGCGCGTGAATGTACGTAAATCGACCCAGTATCGCGGGATTTCGCGAGAATTGCAACGTCGTACGATGCAAATTGATTAAAGCGACCGTTGGATTAAATATCGGCCGACTATTCGCGTCGTCGTCGTAGTTTAAAGAAGAAATTAATTGCGGTCGGCCTGATTTTATGCAGAAGCTACTTTCGACGCTTGGACTGCGCGAACTGTCCGCCCGACAACGGCGCGATTCGCGTCGCGAAGTTTCTCACAGATGTTAACTGTCCGATCGCGTCGGTCGCTGCAAATGATCGCTCTTCCAGTCCGCGGAGACCCGGAATTCTCGCTAATTCCCCGCGGATCTCACGATAAATTTCTTCTCGGGCAGTTTTTCAGGTCGCCCGTTATCTTCCGCACATCTTGGCGGAGGATCTCAACGACCGACATGGCGGACGCGGTAAGGACGACATCTACTGCGAGCATGGCGAAGGTGTCTCTTTGATTCCGCACCGAGACAATGAAAGTCGACAAGCGAAGAAGCTCAGATGAACACCTGATGATCGATATATTTCTCGGCGGATGATGATGATTTCTGAAAAATCGGCGTGTCTAAAGCTCACCCTCTTTTTACGACGTTCAAATTGAGGTGCCTTAACGAGGCTTCATCGAGACCTTACCGGGGATTTTCTGTCTCAATTCATTTTTCTAAGAAGCGACTAACAGGCGTTACCCGAAGCAATTATTGCCGACGGTCTGTTAATACCGCGCGCGGATGGCATGACGAAACTGGACGATTCATTGACAAAACTTGGACCTGTGACTTTCTGACGTGAAGCGTCTCAGATGGTCCGTATACCAATGGAGAACCGCCGTTTGGTTCCGTGAGAAAGGAGGATCGCTCGTAAATTTACACAGCGGTCACCATGTGCACGGCTAAGTTAACATTTTTTTCCCCCGCTGAAACTAAAGTCAGACGAAAGGGGGAGGAGGGGGGAGCGTCCTTTGCGTGCGGACCAACAAATCAGTCGGCGGGAGCAGCCACGTACCATACAGTTGTCGGATCGTAAATTCATAAATATTCGTCATAATCGACCATAATCCGCACTGGCAACTACCGAGTTGCTCCCACCGGCCGGGAAGACCGTAAAGCGGTGTCAATCCAAAATCGGCCTAGAATTCCGCAGGAAAAAATTCGGCCATGTCGTGTAGTCCGAGAGAAAACAATAGCTTCTACCGTAGCCGAGAACTTATTTTTCTCTCGGGTGCCTCATCTTTTCAACAGAATTTTACGACCTCTCACAGCGCGCGGACATTGAAAGGTTGTCCCTAACCCTTCTAAAAAACCGACCGTTGCACAACGGCCTTGGGGAAGGAAAAATTTCGTTTTCCAGCTTCTCGAAAATAGAGCTCTCCCAGTGAGAAGGAGAGAGAGAGAGAGAGAAAGCTTAGTGGGATGAGTATCGATCATCGAACAGCGCACGGTTGGAGGAGAGCAATGTCAGCGTGGGACCGCTGGGTGGCGAAAAGTTTCGCGGTAAGAAGAGCTCTCGGCCGATACCAGCCGGAGCGGCGAAAAAGGCGCGCTTATGCTTCGTTAGATTCCTGGCAAGAAACGCTTCAATTTCTTGCGCGACAGGCAATATACATTTTTGCGCCGCGGCACAATGTGTTCGATGGATCATGATATACAAGGCATCGGCCGCGGGGCAGGATCATCGGGGATTTGTGGGAATGCCGGGGCCGTTCGCGGCGTGGATCATCGGGATTTCACGGGTTTCCGATACCGCGCTCGCGTTTTCTTCATTTACCCACCCGCCTCATCGCCGCTTCCTTTGTCCCCTTCCATGAACGCGCGCTGGATTAATTTGTCACTCACGATTATTCGAAATAAATTAATTTCGCATCGCGCACTCGCGACGATGACCGCGGAAAATTATTGCGAAACAACGAGTGCTCTCTCTCTCTCTCTCTCTCTCTCTCTGCTCTTCATTCTTCCTTCGTTATTCCCTCTTCTTCGCAGCGCGGGAGGCGAGATGACGTTAGCGCGAAAATTCTACGAGCACCTCCGTCGTCGTTTCCACCAGGCGAGGACTCGAGCCGCCGAGAAGGTGTTTTTCTCGCTTATTGTCGATCCGATTCCCACGTTCCCGACAATGCAGAAGCCGGCTTTGATCTGCCAGAAACGCTGGCCGTTGCTCGGGCGATCTTCGATCTCCGATCTTCCGTTCCACGGGAGCGGCGGCGCGCAGGGAAAAGCATCAACAGGAATAAAGTGAGGCCGCGGTGAGGACGGGGGATAAAAATTCGGAGGATGTCGGCGGCGAAAGAAGCGACGGTAGATGCGATCTGCGATGGACGGTAATTTCCGAGAAGCTGCAGTCGGCAGAAAATCCGTTTACGAGGCCTCTTCTTCGCCGATCTGGCCTTTTTGTCTTCGTTAATATCGCCTCGTCTCGATCGTTAAATAGATCGCATCGGGAGCGGCGCGAGCACGCCGAGAGATGAGCAACTATAGATGAGGGGCGTTGCCGGTATCCAATCTGTCAGCATCATTCGATCCCGACGCTCTTTTCCGAGCGTTCGCCGTAGGATCAGCCTCCGTCAAAGAAACGCGTCTTCCTTTAATAGTGCGAGCGTAATCTTACGCTGAATAACGAGCACTATTTACGGGAGCGGGCGGAAAAATGCGCAACACAAAGGCATTCGAAGTCGCGGTAATTACAGTAATTATACACAGCGCGGAATATATCGTCTCCCGATATCTTTCAATATTCGCTGATGATGATGAGTCGAAATAATAGCGGCCGTATTACCGCGGAACGAATCGCTCGAATCGGATGTTCGGATCCCGCGAGAGCCCGCAGGAAAATGTGTCGCGAGTATCTCCGAGACGGTCGTCCGGTGAGAAAAGCGTCGCAATGAACGGCGAAAAGCGTGAATGCAAAGTGATTAAAAAGGCGAACAGCGCGTGTGTGCAGTTCGCCACTCGCATGCGATAAGTCGCGCGTAGTGTTGCCGGCTTTAGACGCGCCTTTCCATCGATTAGACGTCATTACGGCGAATAACGTTGTAATTAAGCGTTTTTGCGTCACGTCGCAGCATTTTCGACGCGTAACCGCGCTCTTCGCGGGATCGCGCGTGCAGCGCGTGATTGACGCAACGGCCATTAGAATATACGCCGGGTCGCACTTCCTCCTTGCGTTGCGATAAACGTCAGCGTCGGGAGTCGTTCGCGCGATTATTCAATGACGCGAATCTGACGTTTTGACACGTTGTTACGCGATACGAGTTGACACGCGGGATTCACCTCCTCGCGGAAGTTCCAGATCGGCCTCGAGAGGGCGAACGACGGATGTCGAAGCGGTACCGGTTCGTTCGGTTCTTCGGTGACGCAAAGCCGATCGATCCCCGGCCGAATCCTCGATCCAGCCGTTTCTCGCAGTCTCGGTGACTCCTTGTATTCTAATCTTGACCCCGTTTAGTCACGCGCCTCCCTTTTTCACACCGGCGACAGCCTCGCGTTTCTATCGGCCGCTTTTTCAAGAGAGACTGTCAACGACACCAAGATGTCCCCTTTCGTTCCTTCTTCGCTCTAAGCCGAATTTTCATCGTTCAAATCTCCAACTCGGTCTAAGCCGAGCTGGCCGTTACATACCGAATTTGGAATGAGTCGAGGTAACGCACGAATCGATTGAAATTAATCGTACCGTATTGTGTACACTGAAAGAGAAACGCTACTTTCGAGTGAATATTTTGTTGAGAAGCATTGGAATAATTATTTCGCTCGGGTTAAATAACACGTTTACTTCAATGCAGCACTTCTTTCCCTCAGTAGCGCTTCATTCGAGTAATGTTTACTTAATCTAAATCAAATAATCATTCCAATATTCCTTAGCGAATGTTAACTTAAATGTTGCACTTTTCTCTTTCAGAAATGGACAAATTATCGAGCGAGGACCGAACGTTCCTTGTTTATTTTCTCTTCAACTTATTGCCCGAAATCCTCGATACGTTTCAATAATAATGTTTACATTCCTATGTAATCCGCTCTCTCGAGAAATAAAAGGCCCGTCGCGCATAAAACTCCTAAATCGAGTATCTCGGATCTCTCCGAGATGCGAACGTGTGAATTCCCGGCCGAATTTTTTCAAGATGTTTCGGCTGGAGGATCAATTACGTAACAAACAAGCCCGTCCATATCGCAGGGAATCGAAACGTGATCGGTGGACAGGAAGGAGCAGTCGCAGCCGGCGCGCGAAAGCGCGTCGCGAGATCCTTGAGCGTCACGGCGGTAGGTCTCGGTAGGTCCTCTCTTTCTCTCTCTCTCTCTCTCTTCTTCCTCTCGTGCCCTCGCACGAGCGTGCGCGAGAGCACCGGTCCGCTCGAACATCAGCAGCCTTGTACACATAATAACCAAGTGGTAATATCGTTTCTGCGGCGAACAGTACCTCTTACTCGCAGCGAGCGACCGACTCGAGCGCGACGCGAAAGCGTCCAACGATTTCGCGCGAGCGCCGATTTCCCACGCAAAATTCAATCGTCTCGGATTTTTCCAGCGCGATGAGACGTTCTGTACAGAACTCATATGCGCGGGAAAATTTTGCAGAACAATCCGCGCGTATTCTCTCGAAGAAACCCATCGCCGACCTCATTATTCGAGATAAATTTCGAATTTCCTCCGATCGCATTAATTGACGTTAATTATTATTATTATTATTATTATTATTGGGTAAACGAGAGAATAAAGTCCCCCTTTTGACACACAATACAGATGAAAATCATGTATACACTAGCTTACACAGGTTAGAAATTGCAGAGGAAAAGGAAACAAAAATAAATTCCAACATAGGAAGGGAAAAGACGCACTATCGTCTTAACAAATTAACTAAACAGTTCGGAATATATTATGCGACATATTAAAGAAATCGACAACATCAGATGTCTCACTGGCTAAAATATGTCAAAACACATCTGATCAGCGGACTTAAACGTTCCGCATAGAGTCCGATAGAGCGGCGGATAAAAAGTAGAATAATTTCTAAAGACCCCGCCGAGAACATTGAGCCCCATGGAGTTAATTATATCTGGAGATTCAATGCATCCAGTAAGAATATTGCGAAGAAATAGAAGATTAGAGACGAAGTAAAATCGAAGTTTTCACGACAACAGATCGATCTAGATTGACTACTATGATATGTTGGCATGATCGCCGGATAAAAAGATGCTGAACACGTTCGATATGCAGTGAGACCTCTCTAGCGACCAGATTATTCCGCCATATTCAAGATGTGAAGAAACCAAAGCGCGATAGAACAATTTTAAAATACTAATTCTACCAAGTAAGTACTGTGTCGAGAAGGAAATGAATCGATGATAAAATTAAGAGACTCCTCATTATGTCGCACGTCACGCGCTCTACTCCAGGTCACTGTTACTGTAACCAACACTTTCAATGGGAGAGGAGACGTAAGGAAGAACGAAATGCCGGGTCGAAGCCGTTGCTACCGAATTATGCTGTGTACAACGTATCATTGCACGGTACTTGATACGAGCTATAGGTAGCTGGTAAGTTCGCGTGCGAGCGGGAACAAATCGATCGCTACCATCGCGATCGAGAACCTCGAGGTGCTACTACCGCTGCTACCGGGCGTTGATGACTTTTACTTTTTTTCTCTCTCTCTCTCTCTCTCAGGAGATCACGTGGCGAAAATACTCCCGCTGTGTGAAAGTAAAGTGATCGCGCGCGCACGAGTCGACGTTAATATCAGAGCTGGGCAAAAAAATGCAGAAAAATTCGGCGCACGTTTCCTTCAACGAAATATTAATCGATCGACGAGGTAACAGATTCACGTTGCGCGTTAATGGTGGAGGATATTCCGAAAATTGCGCTTCGTTTCGCACGTGATAAAATCTCCCGTCGAGATCGTCCGTCTACTCTCGATTTCTACAGACTTCTATTAATACCTTCGCGTTGTCCGCTCCGTTGTGACTTCATACAGCAAATTAGAAGCCAACCGCAACGAGCCGTTTGACGGTAGTCAACTGCTATTTTTGAATTATTTACGCGAGTGACGGCGGCACGAAAAAAATGATTAGCATATTTTTTCACTTAAACACCTTCATCAGACGCCTCTGTCGTTACGTGATGCAATTTCATCGATCGCGATGCGGAAAATAGCGAACGTGCGAGAAAAGGTGGGAGAGACGCACAAGCCGAAGAGCGCGTCTCTCGGCGAAGAAATGTCAAATGAGTCGAAGTGAAGTGGCGGCGGGCGCGGGTAATCCTGGAAATTATTCTTCTATCGTTGTCATTACCGCGTGCGTAATAATAGCGGTACAATCTCTCTGTCGTCGACGTTTTTCTCCTGAAAGGCGCGATTGCGCGGCCGCTCATTAAGAGCCGCGAGGACGCCGGTGATTTCCGCGTCGAGATTCCTGCGACTCCGTCGCCGGGAATAAATTCAATCTATCGTTCTTCTTCTTCCTCCGCCGTCACGACGACGGACGAGAAATTTAACGCTGCCTCGCGCGCTGGAAAGTGCATATTCGAGAATTCCCCGCGAGTCGAAGTAAGAAGCGACCGGAACGCGACCGAAGTCGCGCGCGCGCGAGTAAGTACCTCTCGAATCCCATAAACTGGTTCGAGAGGAGCAAAAGCGGCGGCCGGGAAGAAAACACGCGCGCGAGAATTCGAGTCATTACCGGCGAGAATGTAAAACACTCGCTGCCGGCCGACATATGACATCCGGATCACAATGACGCCTCCCATCGCGGAATGCTCTTCATCATCCTAGTCCGCCGCCGCGGGTCGCCGCCGGTAGCCACGATCTCATTCACCGGTGAGATCGAGGAATTCTTTTCGGACCGGCAGCGGCCACCGCCGTCCGGATACGACGGGCTCTTAATAAGACCAAAAAGAAAGACAGGAGAGAGAGAGAGAGAGAGAGAGAGGGGGGAGAAGAAAAAGAGAGGAGAAGGAGGGAGATAGAAGAGCGTCGATGTAATTTTGTAGCTGCATTGTCGGACGACGATTCCGGGAGCAGCACTTCTTGCCTTTTTACGCCGGCCACGGGGCGACTAAACGAAGCCAGCTACCGTTTTCTAGAATGACTCGAATCACCTTCTTACCCGTCGGCTACCAACGCACCGGCGTTACCAATTTCTCCCTCCCTTCCGCATCTTCGCGCGTTATCGAAACTGCGACTGGATCTGGGAACCGACGCAGGAACGATTTTCGTTTGATCCCACAAAATCAGAATATCTTTGAGATTGCTACGTTATCCGGCCGTAACGAGGAGACCGTTATTATTTTCCGTACGTCCGTGATATTTTTCCAATTATAATCGAATTACAAGCAAGTCTGCCATCGACCGATCGATCGATCCTATTCGTGCCTCCGCGTCCCCCGGCTTCGATCAGTGAAAATCCCGGCACGGAACCGTTAATCGCTTAATTACCGCGGACGCGGCGCTCTTTCTTTTCGCCGAGCCGGTAATCAAATCTCAATTAACGAGCGAGAGAGGGGAAGGGCGGGAATGGGCCGACGTCGATTTCTGGCCCGGTGGCATTCTAATTTCGTGCCCGTCGGCGGATCCTTTAGCTCCTTCGGCTCCACTCGCACAGCTCCTCGTCGCGTCGCCGCCGCCGCACACGCGTCTCTGCCCCCTCATTTGATGCACGTCGGTCGCCTCGGATGCATTTATCATGCGGCCGGCCCAGCTCGGTGCCGCCGCGCGTTCGCCGGCTTCCGTCGCGTGTGAGAAAAGCCGCGCGCGTCCGCTCGGTGCACGCGCGTCGCGGCCTCATCCCGCAGGTACGCACGAGGACGAGGGGGCCCGGCGGGCCGGAGGCCGCTTTCACGCGTGGACAATGGTGGCCGTCACGGTGAAACGCGCGCGCTCCGCCACTGTCTTACGCCTCTGCTACACGGTCAGTCGCGCGTGCAATCTGCGCGACACCTCTCTCTTCGGCATCTTCCCCCTTTTTCGCGCGCTTCCACGCGGCCCGATCAGATCTCCCGGCGGAGCGACGCTCGCCCCGCGCGATTTCGCCGCTTGATTTCGACCCCGTGTGCTTCTCTCTCTCCCCACGAAATCTACGAAGTCACTGCATCCTGACACGTTGTTTTCGCGCCGCAGACTGGGTCGCCTGTGTCAAAATTCAGGGATACCCCGGGATGATCGCGTGGTATGTTGGAAGGGGAATAGATAAGGAGGTGTAGCAGTAGAAGCAACTGCCAGCGCAGATCTTGTGAATTCTGACAAATAGAAGGGAAGTAATGATGAATTTAATTGTGTGATTATTCTGAGAGTGAATTAATTCTGTAACACCAACGATCTTGATGCTTAAGTAACATCATAGGTCTTTCTACGTTACAAAAAACATCGTACAAATCGTGGTTTTCGGCATATATTTCTTTTTTATTACTTATATTTATTGAGTTTATTGTCAATTTTTATTTATTGTCTTTGTAGACTGGTTAGCAGGAAACTAATTATTGGATCAGGCTAATAATAGCAATGGTCATATCAAGCCAACTTTCTTCTTAATAATAGCGGAACAACAGTGGGAGTATTCGGAAAAAATGTTCCATGTATAATTAGAAATAATTATATGTGATTGAATATATATAAATGTATATAATTATATATAAGGCGTCATATATAAAATATGTTCATATATAAAAATATATAATCATATATGAAAGAATAATATAGTCATATATGATTATATTAATATTAATCATTCATAATATATATTAATTATGTATTTTTATACATATATAGACGCATTCTATAATTATACATGGAACATTTTTTTCTGGGTGTAGCGTCTTACACAAAATAAAGAGTAAGCAAAAGAAAACGCACATAGGCCACGTAAGCTTAACATGTTAACTCTAGTTAGCTAGTCACAGTTATTTTTAAGTTTTCGCTATTTCCTGATCGTAAAATCGCTCGATTTTGTCGCCTTGTCGTTTTTATTTTAATTAATATTTTCAAGCTTATAATATGGAAATTGGAAATACAGAATCTGAATAAGATGTTTACGATATGATGTCAAGAGAATAATTTGGAAGTTTAAACTTACTATACATTACAAGAAAAAGTGTTTTCAGAAAAATTTCCTAAATAGTATTGCTAGCGCGATTTAAGAAAAAATAACGTTCGTTCGTTGTAACGTCTGATATATACTTAGAAAAAATAGTATGCCATGCGAAACCTCGAAAAACATTCAGCAATCTACTGGGCCGTAATGGCGAACTAGGGTTAATGTCAGGGTTAATTTAAAATTAAACGATCCGTTCGTCGTTTGCACCGCTTTGATCTCGTTGAGATTCCGAGATTAATTAGAATTCCATTTGCGGTACACGTTTTGCTCCTCTCTCTCTCTCTCTCTCTTTTCCGCTCTTTACGAAGTATATATCTTGTATCGCTCGAGCTTTCGCTGGATTGTTCCCGACTGTTGATGTCCTGAGAGGAGATTGCGAGATCGATTTCACATGCGCGTAAAATTATTAACAATAGCGACTCGTCACGCTGATTGTGAGACCGGCGCTGGTTATACAGACGTATACTATCTCGCATCTCGGAACCGCGGCGCGTTTAATTTATAGCGCGGGACGTCTTCTCTCTTCCGCCCGTTTCTACGATTCCCAAGATGAATAGCCTCTAGTAAAATTTCCACTCGGGTAAAAGAAGCTCAATAATCAACTCAACTTTGTTACTCGCGTGCGTCACGCCGGCAAACGCGCCGCAGGAATTCATAATTACGCGAGATCCTTCTTCCTACATTAAGGGAACTTCATATTCATGCAGCCCGGACTTCCGCTTAAGATTAATTACCTATCGCCGCACGTCGCGACTGCCTCGCAAATGCGATATGTATATCATACATATTTAATCAAGAGCGATCTAAGCAGAGGATACGCCGTGTAATACGCGCTGCGGAAGGACTCGCTAAGTGTCCGTCTCGAGGGCCCGACACATTTCAAATCGGACCCGATCGTGATTGAGTCGTAATAGCCTTAAATGGAGCCGTAGTATTCGAGGATCGATGCATATCGGGTCGCCGGATCGCCAGCCGGCGATCGAAAGAAGAAGACGCCTCTTCATTTCGCTCGCTCGCTCTCTTCCACCACGGAATTCCACGTCGCGGCGAAAGACGCGCCGAGCGGAAGAGACGCAGCCGCGAAGAGGGGGTAGGAGGGGAGGGTTCCGCAGGTGAAATCCTCGGGGGAGGGGGGGGGGACGAAACGGGCAGAATAGAGGGGAGCGCGAGAGGGGGAGAGGGGTTGATTTTTCTCGGCGGCCGAGGGCGTGGGACGCCGCGGGGCCGTGTACGAGCGGAGAACGAGCCGGCCTCCTCTCTGCCCTCTTCAAGTTTTTACCGGCGACCGCGCTGACTCAGCGGCTATTTCTCATTACCAGACCAATATTTTTGTAAAATTGAATTTTTCTGTGAGAAAGCCCGCGATATCGACCACCCGCTCGCTCCCCGGCCATCCTCTCGCGCATACCTGACCGGATCGTGACTTTCGCCGTCGCTGTGTAAGTCGAGCTCATCGTCATTGTCGTGGAAGTGACAAACGACGCCCCGATGAATGTGTCGTCACATATCGATATTAACGTTCGTTACGTCGAAGCAGCGAAGTCACTCCGTCAGTCTGAAGCATCTTAGATTGATCGCGCTCCTCGATAGTTTTTAACCCTCCGACCACGCACTTCTGAGAAGTTGCTCGGCTCGCAGAGCAGGGTCGTATTGATCCCGTGTGATTTTCTAAATTCGATATCTGAGAAACTGTGAAAAGAAAGAGGTTGAAAATTCTGAAATAATAGATTCTAAAATAAAGCGTGACTCTTCTATTTTAATGTCTGATCACGCATTGCAACTTTTTAAGGATCTTTCGGGAGTGGGGAGAACTCATGGATCGCGCGCGCTTCTCCTCGAATTTCTATAAATACAATTCACCGGGCCCATCTGACTTATAATGCAGTCGGAGAGTAAGCTGTCGAGCGATCGCGTCTCGAAAAAAGAACGTATGAGGACGCAACGCGAAGGAGAAACTGTATTCTTCGTTAAATTAGAGATTAATGTAAGATTGCTTAAGGAATTAATATTCATTATTTAGACGATGAAATAAATATATAGAAGTGTAATTTTGCTTGATAAATAATAAATTTATGAAAGTTACCTCTGACGTACCGCTGGAGATACGGCACTTAGTGAACGGACTTCCGTAATCTAATTAGCTTCTTCTACGATTAATTTCTTGCATCAATTTCCCAAGTAAATAATGTAATTTAATAAACTTTATTAAAATAAAATCAGTTTTATCTATCGGTGGCGCGGTACTTGCGAGCTCTTACGATAAGAACGGCTTCGCTGGCGCGGGTCGAGGGCCCGGTACCGAAATTACGACTCGAGGAAACATATGCGCCGCGCGGTGCATCTCGGTGCATCACGGTGCGTAACGTGTGTGGTCCCCCGATCCATCACGGAGCCGCGCTCTCCTCTCTCGTCGGCTCGCTCGAGCGTCGCAACGCTCTGATGTGAAGTGTAGCGGGCCCGGGAAATGATCCCTTAAATTGGTCTGACACTGCGGTGGGTCAGTTACGAGCCATTTACATCGTGAAATCCTGCGGTACAATTGTAACCCCCCGGCCGATAGCGGCTGTCGTTGCGCTGTCGCGAAACGAGCCGCGTTTTCGTGGCCATCGAACGCCGATAAACGAACGGAAAGATGGAGAAGACGGAGAGATGTGTATGTGATCCGTCCCTTTTAATTGCGGTTCCATACGAAAAAATCTGTCTCATTTCCTTCACGCGTATTTGTAACATAATTGTAAATTATACGGTAAAAATTAATTCTCTTCATTTCTTAATTGTAAATTATACAACGCAAATAAATCTTTCTCATTACTTTCGCGTATAATATAATTAAATATTATTAATAATAATAATTAAAGATTATACAGTAAATATATCAATTTTTCGCATTTCTTAATTGTGGATTATACAATGAAAATAAGTCTTTCTCATTTCTTAATTGTAGATTATGCGATAAAAATATATTTTTCTCATTTCCTTCACGTATATTTGTAATTGCAGATTATACAATAAAAATCAATTCTTCCCGGCTCTGTCAGTCGCGATTCCGTGACTATAAATTATGAAATGCGCATGCTCCTTTCGTAAGCCTAAAGACGCGATGTCTCGTTATAATAAATAGATACGATCGTATATTTTCTTCCATTTTTTGCTGGAAAAGAGATCTCGTTTACTATCTAACATCAAAATCGCGCATAAAACAACAAGTTACGACGAGAGCGACGAAAGTCAACCTGGCGTGCGGGACCATCGCTTAATCATGCCCGCCAATTAACGCGAGGATGATTAATTTTTGTGCCGTTGCCGGCACCCCCACCAGTCGCGTCCTCCACGCTCTATTTGTGGGATTAGCCGCGGTTCACGTTAATGGCCGTATCCTGCAATTGAAAATTTTACTTTGTCACGAGTATGACGAGTCGCCAAGTGGGCGTACGATTCGGCGCGATCAGCCTTAATTAGGAAATTTTAGGGCCCGCTAGAACGCTGGTCCAATTCAGCATGAGGATATTTCACGTTGTCAGCGTTGTCGATGGGGGTTGCAGGATGAGATCGCCGGAATTTCATCTCGTGTGCGTAATTAAAAGAAAAATGATTAGATGTAATTGATTAGAAATGAAAATTAGACAGGGAATTAATTGTAAAAGATGTTAAATATTACATTAAAGAAGTTCGTTCACTAGGTGCGTATTTCCAGCGGCACATCAAAGGGGCCTTTCATTAATTTATTACTCATCAAGCAAAATTATATCTTTTTTACATATGTACAATATTACAAATACAAAAATATTATTTTTATTTTCACAATAAACGATATATTTATACATCAGTTGATCTAATAGACATGTACAAATAATATAGAAAGAGGTATATAAATATTTAAATATGTACATATATACATGCACATCTTGAATACTACAATAAATTATAAACTTTCCATTACTGTATTTTCAAAACGAAACAGTCAATAATTCTGAAATTTGTCTATAATATTTGTATATTAGTCTTTGATATTACAATTTTTCATAAATTTCTATCTTGTGCAAAAACATGTCAAATTAGAAGAAATTTGTTGTATTATGAGTTTGCTTAGGCATACAAATTTACAAATAAATATTTCGGAAAGGATAAGGTCATTAAAATTTCCATCCCACATTGTTGGTTCGATTAACTTTTCTATCACGTAGATATTACAGGTTTATCTCACATCTGATCAAATGCTCGGAACTCCTTAATATATTAAATGTAACACAATATACGCAATCGCGCGTTTCGCAATACACTGAGGCTATAAAAATCCGAGAACTAGCGCGGTAACCATCTTTGAGCCTTTATTGGCCACATCGAGCGACGTTGCAATCAAGCGGAACGCAAACCGTCGAGCGCGTACGTGATCCGACGGTAGCGCGACGCGCAGTCAGCACGAACCTTCCTCCGCCGCTGTCTGGCCGCTACAGATGGAAACGTGACAGGCCATAACATCCGTTATTAACAGCGCTTTACAATTTAGATTCTGCTCCTCCGGCGAGAAAAACCGCATAGACAGTTACCCGGCTCGATAAATCTCGCGCCCGTCTTTCAGCCCGGCCGGTCTTTCAGATGTAAATTTTTTCGCTCGCTCGTTCTCTCATACACACACACACACACACACACACATACACTTATGCAAATTGTAATGGAGGTTGTAATTAACGCAACATTGGAACAAACACGAGGGATGAGCCCGCCTTCCCAGAACAGAGCCGACGCATTACGCTCGTTACTTGCGGATCGCATCGCTTATGCAAATATCGCGCGTAAGTTCACACCGATCGCACGATCCTTTAATACACGTGCAAACATTGCGGCTCGAAGTCACGCCCATATAGATGCGCGATAATGAACGACTACCGGGCTGTAATCAGAGCGATTGCAATTTTTCAACGCGAGCTACTTGTCCGTCGCGTCTCAGGAAATTTCCGATCGCGCGTTTAATGCGGGAATGCCGCTACTCTCTCAGAAGTGACACATTAACCTTCCCCCCCCCCACCCCCCTCGGAGAATTGTGTGTTTGCACCTCGTTGCACCTGAAGGCTTCAGTGTTGCGACCGCACGGCGGGCGCATTCCTGAATCCCCCAGCAATGTCATCTTGCTGGCTACCGCATAGCGACACGGCCCATTGAGCGCACATGCACGCGCCGTGATCGCAGGTGCACGCACCGTGAGTGACGCGCGAAAAGCCACGCACGGTTGCCGTCGCAAATTGCTGTAACAGGAAGCATCGAGCAGGCCCGATCACTCGAAATCCCGCGAGAGGAAAGCGTGCTTTCGAAAACAATTCGCAGCCGCCGAGGGGACGACCGAGACGGCGACTTCGGAAATCGTACTGGCTAATCGTGACATCACTGTCCTACGATTCTCAAAATACGACTCACCCCTGATGGAAATATTCTATTATATTCTACTGAAAATTTGCCAAAATATATTGGAGAATTTCTCGATTTGATCTGATTTTATTATCATTTCGTCAATATTTCTCTCAGCGATTTCTCAGTAAAAAAAATTACTTTCGTCGATACTTCAGCAATGTTCTTTTTTTTAAATCGCGCAATTTTGAGATGATAATGAAGAGGGAGCGGCAATTTAGAGAGAGATTTTCATCCAATTTCATTGTACCTTCAGCAAAATATTTTCAAGGACGTTCTTGCACTTCCTCAATGTGCGCAGCCTATATAAAACGGAAAATACTCACTTGCGATGTCTCGCGGCACATTTTATGTCGAATTGTTCATCAATCTTTTATGAGGATCTGAAAATTCTTAGCCAAAAAGAACTCTAGCCGCAAAGAACAAAAATCCTCGAGCATTGTCATCATTTTGGACATTGGACGCAGATGGTGACCTGAAAGTGATTCTAGCTCGCAGCACTTAGGCACAACTAAGGGTTCACGATCATGAAGCTAAGGGGTCGTTCCCAAGGTTCCCAAGTATTCAGTATCCTAGAAATTTTCCCATTATGGTCGTTTTCCTTCGTCTCTTTCTACATCTTGCTGTTACTGACCTTTATACTTAAGACCTTGTATCCCAGCTGGTTGCCGAGACATATTGTCAAACTGTAAATCAATGTCTTTCGGAAATTGAAGGAATGAAATGACATGACGATCTAGGCGTAAATTAAATCCAGAAAAAAGATGCACGTGGATACTTCTCTTACTCCCTGTTGAGTATAATTCCACTAGAGAACTTCACTAGAAATCCAGAGATGTTATTAAGTGTTGAAAAAAACATCCAATGTATATCCCATGTAACAGCAGGGTACGAAGAAGGACAAAGGAAGGGAAGAACGAGGGGTAGCAAAAGCGAATGAAAGGTAAGAAAGTCGAGGAGAAGGAAAAAAGGAAAAAGACGAGAGCGAAAGCCGGACACAGGTGGGTGTCGGCTTCGTTTGTAACACGAGAGCCGCGAATGCGGCCGCCTCGCCTCCTCCTCTCCCCCTCGTCCTGCGTCTAGCCCTACGTCTCAACGATACTACCCTCGACTTTGACTCAGCGGCGGCAGTAGCGGTTCTGCCGCGTGCGTAAATTAAAAAGCTTCGCGTCCGGCCCGAAATTGAGATCGAAAAGTAATAGGCTTTAATGTTTACACAAGCCGCGAACGAAGGACGAGAAGGTGGCGTGCAGCTTCCTTCGCGCTCCGCCGCAGCAATACCGTACACGTCGCAAAAGGCATTGCGCACGTTGCTCTGTTTCATATTAGTAAATCGAAGGAAATAAAGAGACACAACGAAAAACAATGTGTACACAAAAGAAAGGATTTACTACTGCGCAGTGGAGACAGAATTTGTTAATAAGTACTAAAATTTCATGAATATTTGGCCGGCAAATATTCACCAAATTTTAATACTTATTATCAAATTCTTTTTACAGTGCAGAAAACTTTGCAATGCCTTTCTTGCGCTGGTAAGAATATATCCAAGAGAAAGGGATGAAATTAATCGTTTGAAGAACTCATTGTTACTACATCATTTCATAAAGTCTAACAATTATATTAGGTAAGAGTGTAACTTGTTAAAAATAAGAAGAGAGAGAGAGAGAGAGAGAGAGAGAAAGAGCGTGAGAAAGTCGAAATCGTCACGAGACGTGGGCAGGCCGAGACACGTTCATAAATTCTTCCGAATTTTGTTCAAACTTCTCTCTCTATGGCAGATTTTATTTTAGTTCTTCCCTTATTTATTGCAGTTCCTACTTTCTTTCATCTGTATTTCATTCGTCCCTCCAAGCTCTCCGAAGCTTCCCTTTAGAATTTGTGGAAGACGTTTCTACATTTATAGCTCGTCTTTTGTTTTCGTAATGCGTCTTGATTGTCGTAACTCTCCCACGCAGATGTTAACTCTGTAACTCTTCCTCGTAGGTTATCGTTCACCTAAGAGGGAGAGAACCACGGCCATCCGCATGGACGTATATGTACACACGAGCGGAGTAGGCCACGGGAGCGGCCGCGCAGAGCTTTGTGAAGGTAAAAGTAATCAGGCTTCTGGAATTGGTTCGACGAAGAAAAATGGACGAATATGAAAATTTCCCCGTAAGCGTCCGCAGGCTCGTAGACGCGGATAGAGCAAAAAACCGACGACCACAATGCGCCTCAATTTTTATTCGGCTTTCTTCTCTCTCTCTCTCTCTCTCGTTCCTGCTTGCTCTTGCCCACCCTCCCACCCTCTTTCCCTCTTGCTCTCGACGTAGAATCTCTCTCGCTTTAGTCCTTTTAGCGGCACCGCTTCCTCCGACTTCGTTCCTTTTTGCTCAGGACGCGGGATCTCCCCGGATTCTTCGAGGTATGAATGAATCAGGACTCGGCCATCATTAATTAAACTTTCGAGCTACTGTCCACCTCAGCGCCGCTCAACCCGACCCCGTCTCTCCGTGTGCTCCACGGCCTTCTGGATTCACATCGCTGCATTTAGAAAGCAGCTATCGGCCGGCGTACGGAGATCTAAGCGGACTCGGTGTATCGCAATCCGCTCTTCGAGAAAACAACCTTTCTGCTCTTATATTGACCTTTGCATCTTGCGTCGATATGCTATTCTTGAGTGGAAAATTACTAGTCAATCGGAGAAGAGAGTCTGTCAACCGTCGAGTACTGTTAAAATTCAAACTAACAATTCTCAGTTGCGTTCTATCTCCATTCACTTGCGATCAGAGCCAACTGCAGTTTGCTGTTATCTTTTGTATTATACAATTTTATCTGCGATCTGAACGCGCGGGAGAAAAGGACGAGGCGAGATTGGCGCTAAATGACATGGATGTAACTTTGATGTTTGTTTTCTCGTGCAATTTCATAAACAGCGTGTCACGATGGACGGGAATAGCTCTCGAGAAATGCAAGTTGAGTACCTGCGGCCGGCCAGATGCTGATAGCTATAGGCAATTGGTCGGCAGATGCACGTCTCGTTGCGCACAAAGATGCACCAGGTACGCGCGACGGCGCGCGTATGATTACATGAAAGATGTGGAGGACGTGCGCGTGGTCAGCAAAACAGAGCGCGCTTAAGAATAGCCAGTTGTCTGTTATGTAAGTAGATTAATCTCTCTAATAATATATATATATATATATATTTTTTTTTTTACGCGAAGGAAAGGGCAAGACGGTGTCCTATAAAAGGACGAATACGTTTGTCCGACACGGGTCGTCGGTTCTTATCTCCGGGAAGCGGACGAGCTCGCACGGATCTTAAGTCCGCGCTCGAATTTCTCAACGCGAATCCCCGTGGTGGTTTTCCACGGTGTGAATTTCTTATTAATTATTAATGTCCCGATTAAGGCGCAATTCGCGAGATTATTGAACGCGCGCGCAAAAATCGGCACGCGCGTTCCTGCGTTATCTCCGCCGATTTATACCATTGTTACGACGAACAACGGCTCGTGCGCCGTTCACACTCGACGCGTGAAGCGGCGGCGGCGCGGGTCGTTGAGAGACGTCGCAATGATCGACGATGGCGAAGGGGCGACCTGACAAGCGAGGATAAAAGTTCGGTAAGTCCGCCTATGATCAGCCGAGTATCGGGATATCGAGCGAACGATATCACGGGGCCTGTCGAGGGAGCTTTGTTGTTCGAGAAATATAACGCCCGGCAGCGGCAAGAAGACGCCGTAGAAAAAGAGCGGCAAGAAGGGCACGAAGAAGAGGAGGAAAGAGGATAGGAGGAGAAGGACGAAGAGGAGGAGGAGGAGAAGGAGGAGGTGGGAAGGAAGAGGAGAAGAAGAAGGAGGAGGACGGGTATCCGCGTCGGCTCGATCAAGCGTCGATGACTGCACAACTTTCCGTGGGTATGGACGAGTGTATCCTGGAGGGTCCCGAGAAATGGCGGCCGAGGCGACAGCCCGCGTCCCCCATCGCACCCCTCTCGCGGGGCAAATTAGGTAAAAACAAAAACGCCGCCCCCCGTCGTCCCTACCTTCGCCGCGGCCCCCACCGCATCCGCGCGCTTTCTCATCTCGAGCCGCGCCGTCCGGTTGGACAAGGTGAGGGCTGCCGCGGCGGCAAGAAGAGGTGTTGCGGGGCCCACGGGCCCCCTCATTGTGCGCGGTAATGGGCCCGAAGTAATTAACCGCGCGGCTTCTTCCCTAAGCGCCGCCGCAACGGACGGCCGTCGCTTCTGTTTCGCAGCGATCGGGGAAATAGAGGCGCGCCGCTCCTAGTCATGCGGGCCCCTTTAGAGCACCGAGGCGGGCCGCGCTGATTTTTCGCCCCCGCCGAGTCATCGAGAGGCGCGACGCTCGATTTTACACGCTGGGCCTCTTCTCGCGCCCGCAAATCACTCCCGGCGAATTATCCGACGGGAGCCTGCGGACGTGAAGAATTATCGCACCTATTGTCTCGAATCATCGGAATCGTCACGCCGGGGAAGGATTAGGAAGGTGCCGGGGCCAGCTGAAGTGTTTCTCTGAAATGCAAACAGCTAATGTCCTCGCTACCGGAGCCCAATTTGTTAACTGCTGTTTGAACTCAGCCGCTACAATGAGGAATATTCGCTGCCAGAAACTGATGATGTTACCTCGTCTACGCTCGGCGTTATGTACGTTGTACCATTCCTTAGATTGGAACTTTTTACCGTTATATGAATTTGCATACATAAAGTAAAGAAGTTAGTATAATTAGAGCCATTGTATAATCTTACTATTATAACTAGAGTTACTTCAGCGATTTTCAATCTTATGTGCTGTAAGGCTAAAAATTGCGTAACTCTCTTCTAGGGAATAGTAGAATATATGACGCCGACTGTATACGATAAGAATGGTTACCGTTTCTTTAATTACTTCTTTCATTACTAATGTAACTTTCCATTCTTTCGAACTGCGACTAATAATCACGTTTTCAATGATTGTGGCTCAATTTAGTTTTAAGTTGGATTATATTTTTCGGACCCTAACAATCTGGGTAGAATATACAGTGATAATAACCGAAGTAACATCGGAATGATGACAAAATGATCGAAAAATGCCTTTTTAGTGATTTCCTCGTCATTTTGACGTCATCGTCATTGTATAATATATTTTACCTGGGAACAGCAGTTAATTATCGCCCCGCCCGTTTGAGTACATATCCCTATTTCGTTAATTTGATGTACCAAATGTTACCAAATCTTACCATACCATATTCAACGAAGATAAAGATAAAGCTTGTGCATTTTAACTTCATCCAATAAATTTTTATCTCACAGTGCATTACTTCTGTAATATCAAATTTTTAGTAATGACAGCAAAAGTTTAGTGTTTTATCTTAATTCGAATGGACTGCTCAAATTTATCAGACAGTATTAACCCTTTGCGCTCGAGAGGTGCCTCTCAGGCACCACTGGATATGGTGCGACAACTCGAGCGGTGCCTCTCAGGCACCACTCGGATCGAGGCGGCAAATCGAGCGATAACGGTGTTTATTTAGATTTGGCCTAACGAATATCGCTTCACGAGTCTACTCCTAGCCCTTTGTGTGTAATCTTATGAGGTAATGGCTACAGAGATGTCTTATCTCAAAAACGCTCGCGACCGCGGGTCAGACTCTGTCTTCGACGTTAGTTCGAACTCAACTTTCTTGGCAATCAGAATATTTCTCTTAAAGTTACTGAGCCCAATAAGCATGTAATATGAGGAAGAAATTAGTTCAAGTGAAGACGAGTTTAATTTTTAACTGTAAAAAACTCATGAAATAAGCGGGAGCAGCTAACTCCTCTCGAGTTGCTGGTTCGCTCGAGCGAAAAAGGCCTCGAGCGCAAAGGTTTAAGCCATATTGTTACACAAATTATCCAAATCGCTAACGGATTTACACACGCGTGTTTCCGCTCCACTCGTACAATCGTCCACTCGGCCCAATTTTTACGAGGGAGCCCATCCGATCTCATTTCCTCGGGACTATTCACTTCACTCATTCTCTCTCTCTCTCTCTCTCTCTCTCTTTCTCTCACTCTTTCTTTCTCGTCTTTCTTTACCAGCGTCACTTTGTCCGACTGGGAGCCGTTAACTCTCTGCGGATGCTCCATTTCTTACTTCATCTTCCCCGTCGAGCCCCGCAGGTCTTTCTCCGTCTCAATTGCCTCTCTGCGTCTCCTCCCGCGTCCCCCGGCCTTGCTTTCCTCGTCGCGCTGCGATTTATTTCTCTCGCTCTCTTGGAGTATTTCGCTCGTGCCTCCTCTCTCGCTCGTCCCCGTGACCGGCCGCGAGAGATCCGGCGGTCCCCAATTCCTTCCACCTCTCCTTCCACCGCTTCTCGTCTCGCTCGAGCCGAGATTTCTCCGTATATTAAATCCGGTAGCTAATTGCGATCCGACACGGCGCGATCGTAACGGCCAGATAACTTCCCGCGCGCCATCGGTAAACAAATGATCCCCGATCTTGCCGAGCGATCGTTTTAATTAACCGGCGGGTCCCGATGACGTCGGCCCGACGCTACGAGCATCCCCGTACGATGCATTATTAAATCGTTGCTTCGTTACGCAAGAGTTATATCGCCATTTTTTATCAGTCACACGGCCGATGTGTGACCACCGAAGAACCCGATCGACCGATCGGTGGACTCTCGCCCGGCGGGGATGAAAACCTTCGCTATCTTTTCAGGTACTGTCGATAGAACGGCCGGAACGTTCACGGTAATTTCACGTCCCTAATGTTCTTAGATCGTTTACATTTCCCCGTCGTCTATATCATCCATGTATCTACATAGATTTTATAATTACATCCGGTTTTACGCTGCGCTTACGCTTACACTTAACCAACAATAAATAGATACGTGGAAAATCAGCATTGATTACAGCTTTCTAATCGCAGCTTGGCTTAATTGATATACACCTTCTGAATGATATCAAGTCCGATATGCATGCATGATAACACGACAGCCATATCAAACCGGTAATTCTCTGTGGCGCGTACTTATAACGCATACTTAGCGTCATGCACGACCATAAATTCTTAACTCTGATAATAATATTGTTCCTGCTCTCAACTCGGATCCTAAGGTGTATCGGGCCCACGAGGAGGCTCGGGGGAGTCGAACGCGGCAAATCGGCTGCTAAGTACGGGACGCGCGCGCGCTGAGGGAGAAAAAATGCTAGTGCACGTGCTCGGAGAGATAGCGGGGAGAGCGAGCATCTCCCGATGGTTTGATTAGTCATTATCCGGGTAGGTGGTGCATCATTCTGATCGCCTCCCGGCGGCTCCTGTGTTACAGGCGACAGCGGGATCCTCGGATGACCGCCATTGTTCGGGAAAAACTCGAGTGTTGCCGGCGGGAATGAAAGAGGCCGCGGGAGGGTGACGGGAAGCAGAGGAGGAGGAGAAGAAGAAGAAGAGCGAGAGAAAGAGAGGCAGGAAAAAAAGGCACGGTCGAGCGCTCGTTTGAGGTAGCCGCCGGCTCATTCACGTTTCGAAATGAGATCGGCGTCCCTCCTCGCCCCCCTCGATCTGTCCCACCTCTCCCGCTCCCCCGCTCGCGCTTCATTCCGTGATACAGGATGCTGCGGATGCTCCTTACGTGCCCCTTCCTTCCTCCGAACTCGCAGACCACCTTTTCGACACCTATCCGGTGCCGGGATTCCTGTAAGATCGCCGAGCACTTCATCTCGTACGATCTTCATTCGCCGTATCACTGGTGGAAATTTCATAATTCGTCGATTTCATTTACGGCTGCACCCGACGCTCGCTCGACTTCCCGAACTGTTCACGTTCAAATGCGGCTGTCCATTAATCATTCGTGACCTAAGCGCGATTCCGACGCACGAAATCAAAATAGATTTCGAATTACAGAGCCGGATGTAATTCCAAGCGGATATCTGCTATCGGGACTCGCCGCATTTTCGTGCCTCACGCTCCTTTGCACAACCACGACTCACGCGATCCATTTTCCGCGTCCATTGATCGAACGGCAAAAAACGCCGTCGTGTGGCCGGTAAAGGAGGCGCAAAAGCGAAAAATCCGCGGGTCGGCTTATTCGGTAGCGGGTAATGACGTCATTTCCCCGTCAGGCGTTTCCGGTGCAAATTAATTTATCAAGACGCCGGGGCCCCATGACGATTCCGTCGCTCGCTCGCTGGCTGGTCCAGCGCTACGAAATTACGTGCCTTTTTTGTTCAGCACCCTCTCTAAATTAGGAGCCAATTGGTCCGCGCCGCGATCGACCCACGCGGTGTCCCGCTGATTTCGCGATTTCTCTGCATTCTCTCTCTCTCTCTCTCTCCGTCCCGACCGGGAGAATTGGGCCCTCGCGCTCCCTCCGCCCCTCCCGGCTCTCGTCGAAGACAAATGAAACGCGGGGCTAAGAAGCCGGCAAGATTAATGAAATCTAACGCGCCCGATCGTCTCGTGATTACGCTGAAATGGTCTAACGTACACATATACTTGATGTATCTAACGTATCTAACATCGGCTCTCGCGCTTTCACGTTCAACCGATTGCAATTACGATAAGATTAGCGTATACATCTCCATTGATCGGCTTCGCATTCTGATAAGCAAACTTAGCGCCGTCGGTATAATCCGGCGTATTTCAATATATTTTATTGGTATATTTCGATATTAGCACTGAAAGAATGAAGCACTACATTCGAGTAAATATTTACGAAGGGGCATTGGGGTAATTACTTTATTTACATCGATTAAATGTTACTTGAATGCAGCATTTTTTGCTTTCAATGTACTAATATTTATTAAAGGTATATTGTAGTAATTATTTTACTTAGATTAAGTGAATATATTGCTTGAATATAGCACAATGAAGAAGAAAGTGTCACATTCAAGTAACACTTACTTGATCCAAGTAAAATAATCACTTCGATACTTCTTGGAAAATATTTACTTGAATGTTTCTCCTTTTAGTGCGAGTAACGCTCGAGAATTTAGGTACCCAAGTCTTTCGAGATTACCCGGGTACCTGGGTACCCATTAACGCTGTCAATTACGACTACCCGAGTACCTGAGTCTTCCAGTAACTGAGTATACTAATTTCAGACGTCATTATTACCTGTGATCGTTAGAAAACTCAATAATTTGAAACGCCTGAGGTTAGCCGTGTACACAATTATTGAACGATTCGGGCGGTCGACATTGACGGTACTAATATTAATACTAATCACCATCAAACAGCGACGAGCAAATATAGTTATGAGTCTGCAATAGATAGTTTGTTATTTGCTATCGTCAGAAAAACCCATAATATCGTAACGTCTGAAATTCACCACGTACTCAGTAATCCGGATATCCGGATAACACCCGAGTAATTCCGAAAGGTTTAACAGCCGGATAATCGAAATCGAGAACATGAAAACAAACGTCACGGTTACGTTAAACATCGTCCGTCAGTGTTCCCTCTTTCTTTCGCTCTCGTAGCGGATAAAGAGTAGCAAGGTAGAATAATCAGCACGAATAATCGGCGCGAACGCGACATTGGTCAAGCCTAGACGCCGGCGGGACGTCTCAATCCGCGGATTTTCGGCCGCGCGAGGTGGGACGTTACGGCGTTTTCACGGATGCCGTCAGGTGTGTAAAAGGCTCTCGTCCGCGCGCGCGCGCTGTAAATAAACGAAGCACGTGTCGGGAGGGGGGGCCGCGGGGCCCACCTATTATTAGTGGCAATTAATGAGATACGCTTTCTGTACGGAATGTATCCGTGGTAACGCGCGTTCGACTCGCCTATCTCGCCGTGGAGACTTCCTACCCGCCTAATTACGAGCGCTTACACGCCGAGCCTTGCGGCCCGTCTGAGCATTGCCGGCCGCTCTTTGCTCAGCTGTGTGGGGACTTGACGCTCGAAAAGTAAGCGCTCGCACGTCGTTATCCCTTAAGCAAGGCACTTGCGCGTATTTCCGTACAACATTCGCGCGCTGTGACGCGCGCAGCCCGTCGCTCTCTCTCTCTCTCTCTCTCGACGCTCGGATTACCGTGTCGGATATCGGAGGTCGTTCACATGTAAAGCGATACACCTTGCTTGTTTTAACGCCTCCACGGTAATGCATGGTGTATCTTGGAAGAAATTCGTTCGATCAATCACACGCGTCGAACAATACTGTCGAGATTTTGCCGAGATAGCAGGTGAACGTCGCCAATCAACGCGCCGCGGGATTTCACTAACGGAAGTCTCGTCGACTCAAGTTTTGCTATTTGCTCGAGGCTGCTCGTTGCTGGAAGGGACGCGTAAAAAGGGGTACGCCGTTTCGTCGGAGGCGAACGTTGGCGCGTTGCAAGAAAATACGGCGGATGGAAGGCGGCGCTATAATTGGTTGGCGTATCTAAATGTATTCTCCATCATCGCGGCGCCCCAGCGAAGTCAAAGGAGTTTTATGTACGAATGCGACTACCGCACGGCTCGCGTCGACTATTAGGGATCCTCGTCCATCTCCTCGCTTCTGCGGAACCCCGTTTTACGCGAAATTCCGTAACAAATTCGCAAACGTCGAGTGAACGAGAGAAAAAAAGGAATCGCGTCCGAGGCGTTCGCGCGAGCGCGCGGCTGCGGGAAATTCGCTCGGGGTACGTCATATCTCTATTTCGTCTTGAATACAAGCCTGAACTTCAATAATAAAGGAATTTTGAAATTAAAACTATTAAACAATTGAAACCAGAGGAATGAATGCTTCTTATAACTTTATATTTAAGACTGTCGGTTATTAAAATGTCGAGTTTTCAGATGGCGATATTAAGCAACTCTTATATTAACTTATTATTTATTGGAAAAAAGTACTTTCCTATAACTTTATTTAACTATCTAAGTAATACATGTAAATGTTAACTTTGAGCAAAATTAAGCTAAATATAAATACACATAACATTACAAACACGGTGATATTTATTTTTTATTTTTCATATTAATGCTCTATTTATATGTCAGTTGAGGTGCATACATAATAGAAAAGAATATATAAATATTTAAATATTTGTACATATATCGTATATGTATGATTTTCCTAGCATAGCAAACAATTAGTCATTATGAGAACAGCAACAAAATTTGCTAAACGAAAAAAATAATTTTGCTATTGTAGCAAAACATTGTTGCGACAGCAATAAAATTTAGTTGGCATAACCAAATCAGCGAATTACTCGCAATTAGAGCACAAACATTCTTGTCGCCAGGATAGAAAGTATATTGCTGAGTGAATTTGTCTTTAGGATACGTTAATTTGCTGTTAGAACAAAATAGTGTTTTCCTACATTTTCCGANAATTAATACTCTTAAACAATTTTTTTTGCTGTTGCTATAGCAACTAACAATTTGCTGTGCCAGCAAAATATTTTTTCTCTGTGTACAAATTGTAAATTTCCTATAGTTATATTTTCAAAACAAAATCATCAATAATTCTGAAAGTTTTGTACAAATGTCTCTATATTAATCCTTAATATCACAGTAGTTTTTCATTAAAATCTTAAATGTGGTTTAAAAAAAATTAAAAATCAAAATTAAAATAGGACATTATAAATAATATGCAATAAAAATCTTATTAGTATATTATAAGACATTATTCTCTTATTTATTATCTTATATAATAGAGCATTATAACTTTAAGGAATAAAAAGTGTCATTTTTAATATCGTAGCTTCCGAATGGTCAATCGTTTCCTAATTGTACAAACGTGATGATATTTCCATCAATATGCAGTTAAAATTTAAAAAGATTCCTAAGAAAACGGTTTGACGGACCAACCATTTGAAAACTCAAGTCATATATTCAGAAAGCAATGTAGGCCTACACTTTCTCATATTATAGATTCCCTCAAATTCGAATAAAACGTAAGATTATTTGTTTTTGTCAGTCAGCGGTTTAAGAATCATGATGTAGGTGTTTTAAAAATTAAGATTTATAATTTCGAATTTAGATTTCCAGGCTTTTATGCGTCTCTAGAATTCCTTGGCGTTTTCTGGGATTTTTCAAAAATCCCTGCAGATTTTCAGGAAAAAAGCTGAAAAGCACAATAATGTGTGCGGTGTCTAACGACACGAGGGAGGGCATTGTTGAAACGTTTTGGAATTTTACCTTCAGTGTCACACCAATAAATCAACGTCTCTGTGACGTTGACTATTTCAGCGGTTCTTTTTCGTTCTCTCATGCTGATTCACATTCCCAGTAATAATCCGAAAGCTGTCTCAGATCTTTGGACACAGCCATGATGATTCGAATAGGCTGCGACATTAGTTCCTCCGATGTAAAGCGGGTCAAAACTATATGCTCTCTGGTCAACCGTTAGATCGTTTTATATCGTGAAACGCGACCGCTACCAGCGATGCGTATCGTCCTTGATGCACCTGGCATATATGTTCAACGGCCATTTTGAAATCAACCCCCAATATTTTCGCCATCGGAGACGCTTCGACTCCGAGGAATCTCTCGCTGAATTGAGAAGCTACGAGGCTCGAAGAAGAAATCGTCGTAGCTGCGAGTAACGCGAAATGAAATCAGAAGCGTACTTCGCGACGAAAGCAGACTCGCACGATTTCTCCGAATCATTCGATGCTACCTGCGGTCTTCAACCCTTCGATGCGACCCCGGGGGCACGGTATAATGTAGTACACCGGTGACACGCATGATCGTGCCGCAAAATGTCATTAACACAGTGCGGAGAATATCGCGATTGACGGCTCCTCGCGCGACGCGCCGTACGCGTCGCCGCAATTATCCCGACGCGACACTGCAATTGCCGAGCAATTTCGTCCCTCTCACCCCCTTTGGTGCAACCGGTGTGCAACCCCACCATCATCGGCAGGTGTGCAGGCTGGAATGTGGTGGAAGTCTGGGCGTGACTGAAGGCGGGCTGAAGAACCCCACTACCTTGGACGACGAGAGGCTACGGACGAATTCCGAGACGTGGGTGTTTCGATTCCGCTCGTTCTCGTCCTGGTTTCACGCGGGGGACCACGTCGAAGATGAACACAATTTCCTTCCATTTTTGCCTTTCTTGCCTCATTTTCTTTTCGGCATTTCTTTTTTCATTTCCTCCGCTCGTCGTCTCGGCGACTCAGGGACCGGACTCGGCCTCTCGTCGACGTGGCGTCCTCGCCTCGCTGATCTTCACCGGTTTCTTCCGGACCGTGTTTCGTCGATAATAGAGACTCTTGGCGAGAAAGTTTCGATTCGCCATCTTGATCTCATGGGACCGTGAGAGTCACCGGGTGATCGGCTCGGGGGTTGAGGATCGACGACTGAGGGATCAGCCGAGTCCCGCTATGATCGAAATTGCACGTCGGAAATGCGTACAATTTTGTTGCATCTTCGTGATTGCCGTTGACCCGCTACGATTCGTTGCTGTCAGTACGGCAGGCGGGCTTCCCGTGGGCTTCAATCCGATGAAAGATTGATACAACGCGAGAAGTTAAACCATCCATTTATATAACGTCAGCAGGAAATTCACTCGACATCAGCGTTCACTCTACTGTCCCCACTTGGGCTTCCTTGCAAGTTCCGCGTCTTAAAATACTCTCACGAGAGGGAAAAGAGGAAAAGAAGATGATTATAGCAAAACGAGGAAACTGAAGTTATAAAAGAGCTCGTCAGCAATTGAATGAATAAATAATAAATAAAGTAGATAAATTTAAAAGAAATCTTAGAGCACAACTATTCTATCAACAGCATATCGATAAATGGAATGCTAAAAATTGCAACAATTAAATCTCGCGAACATTTTCCTCAAGATCACCTTTGATGCATGTGCGAGGTATATATATATATATATATATATAATAAATCACTGAATAGCTTTCTTTGCTTGTTAATAATTTTAATGATACCAGTGATCAGTGTGATATCACTGATCTTTATCACTTCCTCCCTTCAAAAATGCTGTTATTGGTTACCTCAACTCAGGCTCATCTTGAATTAACGCGTTACTGTACTTATACTTTTTATCTTTTCCTTGTATTTTATATTATTTTTCTATTTTCTATTTTCTATGTAGTCCTTTTATATTATTTTTCGTCTGAAAAACACTGTACCAACGAAACATTTGCCGTAAATAAATAACTAAATATAATGTTTTAAATAATAACTACCACTTTTTGTTCTTTCCTTAACGAGAGCTTTTGCTCGACAATTACTTGCCACAAAACACGAATGGCCACAAAGCCCAGCGTCGATGCACGAAATGCGCGTGGTGGCCCACGTATGATCCGTCGCTTGTTGTTTTACGGCCGGTCACTCTTCTGCATAAACTCGATCAAAGGTGGCACGGTGTTTACTAAATTCGAATTGAAATACGGCGATCGCGGTATTCCTCAAAGGAGCCCTCCACCTGGAAGGAAATACGACTTCCTTGTTTCTTCGTCTGATTTTTTTTTTCGCTTTCACACAAAGCGCCGCTCGAAACGTGGCAACGAGGGGTGAGCCGCAGGCGAAGGGAAGAACAGAAGGAAATCAGTATCGGGCGAGAAGTCCGGCAAAAGCGGCTCGAGCGACTCTTAGCCACAGTAGGGCGCGCGCGCGCGCGATTGCGCACGTAAAAGTCGTAAATCTCGAAATTTTCCGTACGTCGTGCATACCGTATGGCGACCGCCGTCTAAATGTCGCGTTTATCGAACCGGTAAATCAAGTTTGGCAAATCAAGTGTCGCACATAACGCGCAGCGATTGCGCGAAACTCCGCCGAAGGGTTTGATAAGTCCAAAATAAATTCTACGCTCTGGTAAACCCCAATGGTTCAATCGTGTTTAAGATTTTTCGGGGATTATAATGAACTAAAAATTCGGATACATACGTATCTAAAAATGTTCAGTAAAAAACGATTCGCCCATAGTCGGCGAGAATCGATTTTGGATTCATGGCAACTTGATATTTTCGTGGAAATTCGTAAACTCAAAAGATTATTATTATCTGAAACTTGTTATGAGTTACATTATTGCCGTAGGAAGAAATAAAGATCAAGTGTAAAATGTTGAGGAAAACCAAGAAACGAAAGGGTTGACACGAGTACGGCGCACGAACGCTATAAAGTTTCCCGAGCGCGTGCGACACGAACCACACAGCAAGTATTTTCGTTTTGACACGCTATGAGTGATGATTCATAAGGTCGTTGCCACAGGAATGTAAACAAAAATCAAGTTTTACGAATCAACGGGTTTATGACGAGACAACGAAGGCCAGTTTGGACTGTCGCTCGGTCAGAAAAATCATTGTCAAATTCCACTATTTTGTCTTTAAAAGGCATTAACTCATTTTTTCCTGAGCAGAACTCTGTTCAATTTTGTTCAATTTATGAAGAAATCCCGTTAAAAAATATTGATTGCTTTTATAAAAATTTCTAGATTAAATACGAATAAATATTTCACGTCTCTCTTTCTTGCAGAAATTAAACGAGGTTGAACATGCTGCACATTCGCCTAATAAATGATCATAGTAATATTGAAGTTTAATTTTATCTTTTCTTTTCATTATTTTGTGTTGAAATCCACTGACGTTCAGCCAAGTCCACTGACGTTCGTCAACGAAACTCGCAGCTGTGTGTCAAACTGCGTAGTATCCTGAATAATCCCACGTTGACTATTATTTTACTTCACCGCACTTGCGACGGAAACCTAGAAATTTGAAACTACATTTCTCGGCAATCGTATCCACCGTGTGGCCATAATTTCTGCCGGATCTGAAACAAAAAGCTTATCTTTTATCTTCTGATAATCGTCATGCTCAAATATCAACGGTTCAAAACAATGTTTTTCTTAACTAATGAAAATAAAAATTGGTAGCGTGGATATCACTCCTGCCTGCAAGGCGATTTAGCAACGATAATTACAGGTACGAAATAATGTAAAGTGTCTCACACATATTTCGATCGATTCGAAAAAAATCGAGACTCACGATTGTTTACTTACCTTCACGTCAAAGATTATTATGATCTGTCGACAATTGAGCACATATACATTATCCTTGTGACTATGTGACTTTCAACCAGCGAGACCTGCTTGAAAATACCGTCATATTATCTATTTATTATTACCTACTTATCTATATTATCTATTATTAATTTAATTCTTTATATCGTGATGTTAACATTATATATTATTCTATAGTATTGAGTTCTCCATGACGTTTAAACGGTTGAAATACATAATTCCTTCGTAATGACAGCCGCCCGCGGTAATCATCGAAGCGACTCACACCGAAATGGAGATAGGCATCGCGGAAAAGAGGCAACGATGAGATATAACAAGCCTTTTTTTATGAACGGACGACTTCTATTACCAAACTAAATTGGATTGACGCAATGACCGTACTGTGCGGGCACGGGATTATCTCCTCTTCTCGATGCGCTATGATTTATGGTAAATTAGTGATGCCATAATATTTCTGCGGTGTACATTACAGCCTCTCTTTAGCATCGTATTCCGCAAGCGGCACAACGGCGACGGTAAACGCTGCGTAGATGCTGTAGGATAGGTTTAATGTCACGCGATCCTCGAGGATTCACAATGCACGCGCCTGTATGGGTGAGTGTAATAACGCCGGCTACCGGTGTTGCGGCATCCTTTAAACTTCGCCCCGTCGTCGTTTTCGAAACCCTGACTCGACAGATTTTTTCCCGAGCGGTTCTTTCGAGATAGATGAGCGGATGGATATCACCTCGTTGTACCGTTACCGGAATAATGATCCACCTTTAAGATTGTTGCATGTAGCAATTTACGCGCGAAATTATCCACACGGATCGCGACGATAATTTCATGATCTCGATGTACACGCGAAGATAACAGTCCTAAAGAAGGCCTGTGTAATTATGTTTCTGTTATTTTATATATTGTTTCTTCCAGGAAAAGTTATAACGCGAACAATTTACTCCTGCTCTTCTTCTCGCAAAAATGAAATTTTTAATTACTATTGAACTGTACATAGTAGGAGTAGGGGAAAACCAGGTAATGAAGGTCATCTAAGCGAAAACTCTCATAAAACTGGTAAGAAATATCGGATTCAGGATCCACTCAATGCTACGAATACTTACAGGTGTTTACTATAATATAGACTAGTGCAAAAAATTCCATATAAATATGTATTAGAGAAACAAATGAAAAAAACGAAAAATGCGATTTGACCGGGCTAACCCCGACCTGGAGGCAATACCGATCAGCGATGTTTATAGTAATATAAAACTAGAGAAAGTATACATTTCACTGAAAATCGAATATATTTATTAAAGGAGAAATATAACAAAAATTTTGCATGTAATATCTTAAAAAAATAATATATTGTTTATTTCCGTGTCCTTCGCAATGATATGTATCGGAACTATTCAAATCGGTGATATTCTTGTGCGCTCAAAGTTCGCAAAAATCCACATTTCATCGTCTCTCCCAAATTTTTCACACAGAAAACACAAACCTTAATCCCGATCACTCCAGTACCGACTGATCGGTATTAACCAAATCACATGTTTCCACAAATAGTTTAACCACGTTGTAAAGATCCAATTCAGAAAACTAATATTCCTGCCGTATATTAGAAGGTTTAAGTGACATTGCAGAAAATAGTGCAATAATTTTGCGCGAATAAATGTGCCGATTTTCCATGCTTCTTTAGCAGTAATTCTTGCATCAGAAAACGACGAAACAAACCTTTCGCAATAACTCATGAACAATGTTCGAGATAACGGTGTTTTGTCTTACGTTTCCTCTGGCCCTCCACTGAGAACGAAAATTTGCAGAAGTCAATTCGTATCGACCACAATCGAGATGTAGAAGCGACCGGTATTATCCACCAGTATTAACATTGAGCTTTATATCCTACTGGAGTGAACCATCAAGGAATTAGGATGTCCTATTCGTCGAAAACTACATATATTCAGGATGAATCCTTCTTTTTATCATAGTCGTCACATACAAAAGAGACGGGTGTTTTTCCAACCTATTCATTTATCCTTTCCTCCAACGGACCGCAGATTTCTATGATTTAATATAGAGAAGGCTTACTCCAGTATATTATAGAATAGTATTACCCTATTCTCTTCTATGGTTCTGAAGCCTCGAAAGAAAACCGGGTTTTTTTCAATTTTCTCGCGAATTTTTTCGCTTTGTCTCCCGAGGGTAGAAAAATCCATTTAGAATAATTTACGTGTTCAGTTAAAACCTGCGACATTTACAAGTCATAATTCTTTGAAAGTAATATGTTATTACTTAACATATAACATATTAACTTCATATGACTTCAGTTAAGTGCACATAATTTATCCTCTTTACGGAAAGAAATACATGATATGAGGTTTTAACCGAACACATGTGAATTTTTCTAAATTAATTTTTCTTGTCCTTGGGAAAGAAACCGGGAAGGTCTGCGGAATAATTGAGAAGATTTTTAACTGTACGTGGAAATAATATATTGATATCTGACGTAACGCATAATTATGCAGACATTGCCTGAGAGCTGTGTGCGCAATAAAAGAATATCAAATCAACGAAATCATTTGATCGTTGAAACGAAGTATTTGTTTGAGATACAACGCACTCTTAACGACGCAGTCATATTGTCGGGTTGAAGTGTTAAATACACCGTAGCCGTCAATCGTCATTAGCCCGAAAGCCGAACGACCGATAGCATAAGGATTAAAACAAGAATCGTTAGCATATGGTCGACCAATGAACACGGTCCGTCGTACATGTCTGTTATCCACGCCATTTATTATTAATATTTTATCGAGCGTCGCGTCGTGGATCACGTTAAAGCGTACAGACGAAGAACGCACCTCTTACAACCGCACTTCCATCTTCGAAATTACGTCTTTCCATTACTTTTGCTATTACGCCTGTTAATTACGCGCGCTAGTGGTGCGCCTCGAACTTTTAATCGAATTTAACATAACGTGACGACTCGATACGACGGATTTAATCGCGTCTCTCGACGAGAGAATTTGACGAAAGAAGTATCAACTACAGACATGACCGTAGCAGATATCGGATTCCGCTACTTTCTTAACTTTTTCGATGGTAAATCGCCCACACATACACACACATACACACACACACACGCACATCTTCTACGATAGAGATGTACTCTCTAAATTTTTTGAAGTGAAATCTCCACTCGAAAAATGAAATGCCAAGTAATTCGAATTGGGGTGGACTGTTCACTCTTATGAAGTGAATTCTTCTATCCTGCGACGTGGAGTGAATATTTTTACTCTGTGTTGTGAAGTTCCCACTCGAGAAATGAGATGAATACCGAATCACTCGAGTTGGAGTGAATTTTCACTCTTACAGAATGAATTCTTTCACCGATTTATATGTTAAAGAATATAAATTAGAAGAATTTAATCTTTTTGGCATAAAAGATTCAATGGAGTGAAACACTTATTTTAAACGAATGGAACCATTTGCTCTATAATTGGAGTGGAATATTCACTCTTATGAAAAATGAAATATTACTCCGCTCTGAGTAGCGGTATTTTTATTATCACATGGAGTGAATTTTCACTCGTTTGGAGTGAAGTCTCACACGAAAAAATGTACGAATACTGCCGGAGATTCATGCACAACGTTGACTCAGATAACGATTATTCGACTGACGAATAATTTGTTTCCGTTGAATGCGATAAATTCAAGTTTAACCCAAAAATCAAACCGAATTTCCCGACTATCCCAATACACGCACCAAACGATCAGCGATTTGTTACCTCGCCGAGATCGCACCTTCCTCGATAAGTCGTCACTCCCGAGGTCTCCACATCTTGTCGTAAAACAGCCAGAAATAAGTTCGAAGTGAGTCTCTCGAATGCACACGGGATGAAAAAAAAGAGGGCAGCCTCCTCCGATTTCATACGCGGCTTTCTGGTGGGTGCCGAAATTTGTCGCGGCGTTCACGGCTATCCTTCCACCCCACAGCTGTTTAACCAGCTGTAACGTATCACACCTCCCTCGATGGCGGCCTTCCTGGTTGCCCCCGAGAGCGAAAGCACCGACGGTATGCCCGATGGGCGGAACTTTTTCACAAAAGGCACGTGTGCATCGATAATCCGCTGTCGCGCAATGCGCGGGACCGTCGCTTCCGTTCGATCGCTCGAGCCCCTACGATCGCGGTCATCTCGAGGATATACCCTCAGCCAGGTTCGGGCTCGTTCCATCGTTCCACTCGAAAACATTTCCTTTCCCTGCGATTTATAACTTCCTCTTACCATTCTTCCCATTTTTGTGAACGAAGATCTCACAGGAATTCGCCATTCAGTTCTCCCCTCTCTATCAATTTCCATTTAATCTTACCTCGCGCTCGTCCTTGATGAACCTGTCTTTCATTAACCTAGCTATAATCATTTTTAATATTGATCTACTGACCATATACTCCCGTTATCATCATCGTCTTGACACAGGGGCGACCATGAGGAATTCGTGTCAGGGCACACATGCTTTTGGCAGATACGTTTAGCGCCGGCCAATAATAATGTATAGTTTATAAAATATTTATAAATATTATAATAATTTATAAATAACTTAATAATTTAATTTAATAATATTATAATTTAATTTAATGATATTATAATAATTTATAATATTATGTTCTGGCGTACGAGAACACCAATAACAACGCACAATCTTAAAATGTTGCCTCGTGCAGCTACATAAGAGGGTTTTCGCTTCAGGGGGGTGATCGCTATTGTGACCATTGCGATTGTGTTTTAATGAATAGTATCAGGAAAAAAACGCTACTCTGGATGGTGAAGCATTTTTGTAAATCGAGACTATTAAAGACTTGTTCTCAATTGTGAGTGTATGTGTGTGTGTGTGTGTGTGTGTGTGTTGCTTATGGGAACCTTGAACAAGAATCAGAGAGGCGTGTGCCTATGACATCTTTTCGATATATAGTCAACCTGCGTCCTCAAAAGAATCTCCCGTGGGGAGTGGACCTTCACGTAAAGTTGTCGATAGAAGCAAAATGAGAAAGGAAACGAGGAAAAAAAGAAGAATGAAGAAAAGTAATCGAAATAGGACTGTTACTAAAGATTTACGTGATCCTGAGGCGAACTGCGAGGAAACGGTAGTGATGACACGGTGTAATGCTATTGTGTGGCTATGTCATTCTTTGTCATGATAATTCATTGAACATTGCCAGGCCTCGACGGGAAGAGGCGATTTGCACAGCCACGCGACACTATGTAAGAGAGAGAGAGAGAGAAGTTCGTCCGTCGCACTGAGATGAATTGATTTTTGACAGATCTTCGAAGAATTCTATTCAAGAAGCTTACCTGCGTGGATCGGACATGAGAGGATATTCAGTCTCTGGAACAATTTGGAAACGTTGAATAGAAATTGTGTGATGCCCGTTTCATAACGTTCATTCAGAACTGTCGCAGAGGTGTCAATCTGAAAGTCTAGCGGTCGTATATACCTCGAGTATATCGATCGTACGTCACCTCACCTCTTTTCCTTCTCCCTCGAATTTAAGGCCCAAACTTTAACTTGTCGTGCGAAGATAATGATCGACTCGGGAGAGAATCCAATTTCGCGCGAGACGACTTGGAAAAAAGTTGGTAGTGTTACAACGAGCGAACTGACAAGAATGCCGATAAGAAAGACGATAATAAGAGATAAATTGCTCGGACATTTGTTTTCTCTTTCCTTCGGGTTGAGAAATTATTACTCGTAGTCTGGTGATTTTACATCGTTTTAACGTCACACTGCGGTTTATCCTCTTGCGACATCGCGGGTGAACGAACCCGACGGCCAACGGTAGATCGATCTTGCGAGAAACGCGTTGGTGTCGTAAATTAAAAAGTTATTAGCGCCTAATTGCGTCCCGATTAATTTGCCCTTGTAACTAATGCGTGCGTCCCACACGCACGACAGCCGCATTACGTAGACGCCGCCGCCTATGGGAATGCGTACACGGGGTGTCAGTTGCTCCGTGAAATTCTCCATCAATCTACGAAATTATCCCAGCCATATGGCTCGCCGCGAGAAATTTTCTCATTTTCTTCTTTCCCTTTTTTCCGCACGGAAGATGCTTCCGGTGCTCCGCGTTTTATTATCCGTAAGTTAAATACGCGTGTGCCGATATAAAGAAAGTCTTTATATGATGGCGCTCATTGTTCTACGGACTTTGCTTTTGAAGTTGGCGGGCGGCCACCTATGTCTCTTTATGATACGATCCTGTTTAATCGCGTGTACCTAGTTGGTCCAGGGGGTCGATTATGTGTCTCAAAACGTTGTGAGAATTGCAAAAGTGAATGAATTTACTAGAATGTTTGTAATTTCATCGGTCAACACCTAATGAATTTGCTCACTTTTTAGTTCTCGCTTCACTGAGAAACCCATTTATTTGACTCAACAAAATTCTTATTTGGATATGGACGAACAAAGGTTTTGGTTGTGCGCATCAAAATTTAATTTTCTGAACCAAACCCTTTTCATTTTGGTTTCAAAGAAGGAAATCTTTAGTTCAGAGAAGTAAACTTTGATTCTCACAACCAAAACGTTTGCTCATATCCAAACAAGAATTTTGTCTGAGTCAACTAAATGAGTTTCTCAGTGTATGTTTTGAGATGCACTCTTTGAACGAATGTCATTTTAGCGAAAGAAAGAGAGATTTTGTTTACACAGTAACGTTAGTTAGCTAACAGTTTAGTAATAACCGTAATTAATGAAATTTTTCATTCAATTGGTATATTCTCTTAGATTTAAAAATATACTTCAATTAAATGCAAGAGCTTATCGACCACACTGAGAAAAAGGACATGAATATTTATTTATGAAATATAGGGTTTATTTCACAGAAATAAATATTTATTTAAGGCTCCAGAGTAATTGCTGTGAATGTTCTTGTTTAATAATGTCAGAAGCGAGAAAACGCATGCTAAGATTTTTTACAGTTTCAAATAAAAAGATATATCCAGAAAATGACATTTGTGATAAATTCAACACATTCGTAAAATTAGACGAACATTTTTCTTTTACTTGAACAATCAATAAATAGTCATAAAATTAACTTGATGGAATTTTTTTTCTAACCTCTTTTCTCATAGTTTGGTAAATGTTAATTTTACGAATGCTTATTGATTGTTCGAATAAGAGTGTTCGTCCAATTTTACAAGTTTGCTGAATCGAGCACGCATGTCATTTTGTGGATACATCTTATTTGAAAGTATAACACAAAAAATCTTTGCATACGTTTTCTCTCTTCTGACGTCATTAAACAAGGACACAGCGATTACTTCGGAGCTTTGAATACGGCGAAATAAAATTTTATTCTTAGCAAATAAACAAATTAATAAGAAGAAAGACAAAGGATGCGTCCGAAAACTTATAAAAAGAAAAAATGTTTCAACCTTCTTTCCTGTGCCTTCATCTTAGAGCGCATAATAACTGTCATAATGCAATGTGGCGTTGTTCAACAATCTGTCATCCAAAAATGTCGTCTAGCTCGTATTCTACGTTTTCTGTCTTGCGACAATTATTCGTCACGACTGAAAGCTTCGCGCGGCGCATTGATCCGAATTGCATAAAAGTGCACGAAATCGCACACGGCCGCGGACGATTTTTCAGCATTGTGCGCCAACGCGTCGCGCATACGATCCAATAAATTCTGTCTCGTTTTATTGCGGCAATTAAGGCCGCCTGGAGGAAAGGAGGGAGAAGAGAAGGGCCCGGGCGTTCCATAACAAACGAATGACGTGTGCGGTAAGGGCCTAAATGAAAGGGGCGGTCGTTGGAAAACGGTTAAATGCAATTACGCGGGTTCTACGCGCGGGGATAGGACACGGTCCGTGCAGCCGGTTCAAAGTTCGTGGCATACGTATGAATTATGCATTCGGTGCAGTTCGGGTAATCACACGGTGCATTATTATCCCCCGAGAAGGCTCCTGCTACGACTCTCCACCTGGCACGAAATCTCGCGCCTCTGTCAGGGAACACCGTCGACGGAAAAACGAGGAATCGCCGGCACATCGTGCCGAGATAATTCGAACGATCAATCACGAATGATTGTTGGATCTTGGAATTAACGTGGAGCGCTCGTACGCGCCTCGTCGCGTGGATAGCTGGCATTACGCGATTTACCGCGGATGCTATAACGCGTTCTAGAACTCGTTATATTTATAATCGACGGCTGCTAAGCAAAGCTGAATCCACGTGTACAAGGAGTCTTATATTTTGGCTAATTCGATCTAACAACAGCAAGTAAAATGTACGGCTATGAATGATCACAGGTAGTGAAACTTGTCTTCTATATAAAACGTAGAATGAAAATATTTGATTAATGCACTATTGATTTTTTTTTGGTTTAATTGTAATGTAAGTATTAGAAATATTTATATGATGGCTTATGAATGCTGAGCGTTCTAGGTGCTTTGCTTTTGAATATGGACGTCCACCCGTGTCCTTTTATGATACGATCGCGTTTAATCTGGTATCTGGCTGGTCCAGGACGAATGTCACTTGGCGGAAGGGGATGTGCAAACTCCACGTTGCTATCGAAAGGATATTTTTTACGAGTGCTCGGCTTTCGAGGTATTTGGGGGTCGTAATGACCTGGTCCCGGTTCATCGGGGTTCTTATAACACGTGCTGATATCTTGTAACAATATCCTCATGACTGGCTTCTTTGGAAATCTTCAGAAAAACGTTTCTCCAAATCAAAATAAATTTCACAATCACACACGGAAGTGTAGACACGAGTGCTAGTATTCGAAATCTCGTGATTAAATTGTTATGATGATAATTTAACTATTTTCAGCGGGAAAAATTCTCATAGGCTAATAATCTTTTTTACTTATTCCTTCGTTTGTTAAATATCATAATTTATCCAAATACCTGGGATTGGTGGTCCATTTTCCTTTGAAATAATTGGACTTGCTCAAAAGTTTTTCCATTTCACTTGGTAATTTCCGCGGCCAGTCCCCGCTATCCGGTAATTTTTCACGTACCCTTAGCACGCCTCTGAGGGTAGTTTCATCTCTCGGTCCTTGAAACGAATTCAAAGTTAACGAACATTGTAATTAAACATTTGTACGAGCTTTCTATTTCGTGTATAAATCTCTCTATTTTTTTAATATAAGTTTCAAAATGAGATATGAGTGTAGAATAACACCTTATCAATCTATATTTTTTAAATTCTTATTTGGAGAAAGAATTAACTCTCAAACATACTTCATTATCATTTTTTGAAATAATTTATAAAATAATGAACATGTATAGGTTAACAAAATAAAACATTTAACACCTGTAAAAAGATCGTAAGGCCCTCTTTTGCCCGTGACTTTTTTAAGAAAAGCTTCAAGCGAGTGCGGATGCCTCACGTTATACCTGTGACGAGAAATGCATTCTTTCGTGATTTCAAACTATAGAGGAGTGTGTGAAAGACATTTAGAAGAACGACATTATTTCAGACGGCTCTTTTATTCTTACCTGTTGCACGGTAGAGACCAACTTCTTTTAGTTTCTCGGAATCTCGGTGCTAAATCAAACTCGAACGTTGGTACCTGAGAGAAACCTTTCAATCTTTTCTGTTCCAAGTAATAATACGGATTGTGCACTCGGAGGGTGTATCCTTTAAAAAAAGGAGTGAAAGAGAGTCGAAAGATCAACCCCGACCCTGATTAAAATTCAGGGGACTTTTTTTTACAAACCAGAGTAGAAATAAAAATATATCTCGATCGTAATTTATCAATATTTCATCGGGACGATTTAATTATCATCTCTTAGAGTCCGACGAATTATTTGGATCACCTGGACCAGGTGTGGTAGACTTGTATCTAGGCTCAAACCGTGGCACCGTCCCGAAATCGATGTTCTCCCACAGACTCTTGCAAGGATCTCCCAAAGTAGTCTCAGGCCAACGAAGCATGTCGTAAGTACCAGGTCCACCCCCAGTTTTTATTAATTCTCGCTGCATCAAGACCTCCTCGGTTAGACGACCGTCCATCGTGGCGGAAAACCTTTCAGTCTCTTCTTTCCTCTCCCAACTGTATCATAATTCCGGTTTCTTTACCGGCTGCTTTCTTCGCGCCATTTCGAGTGCATAAAAGTAAACTCGACCTTTACCTTATAGATTCAGGTTTGCGTTCGATCGGTCGAGGATAATAAGTGCCTACAGCCGGTGAATCTGATGCGAGAGTTCGCATTTTAGGGTGTAAACCTAATTCGTTGAACGCCTTCGTCTCGCTGTTGAAGGGCGGATGTGGTTTCGCCTGACGCGGTATTAGACACCGACAACGCCATTTGTAGCAGCAACGGCATAACTTGTAATTCGTGCCTTTGTATCTTCGTGACATCTTTTACACAAGATTCTCAGAAGACTGTAAGTGGATGAAAACGAAACGAGTGTTAAAAACAATCCGACGAAATCGCCGTGCGTAAACTGGGAATTTAGCGCGTGTTTGCGCGTGTTAACGCGTGTTTGCGAACTACATTTGATCAATTTGTCGTTGAATCAATATTGCGAGCGTTCTTTTGCGAGAAGAATAAAATGCATTTAACTTGAAGTTAAAACAGAATTCTGAAAAGCTCCGCAACGAAATGTAACGATGTTCAGATCGTCGCAACGTCGATAATTTTTATTTTACAATTTTTTCCATCTTCATATTCTTTATAATTTGAACACAGTCGGGGCAAATTTGAAAAACAGCAGGACCGAAGTGTGGAGAATCGCTTTACGGAAAAGAAACGGTCGCATATCAACGGTGCGAAAAGCAGGACGCTAAGTTTTCGGTCGCCGGTATCTCGCACGTTCAGCCGCACCTGCGATCTACCTTCAATCGGCAGCGATTAGCAACGAAGCTTCCTATAATATCAGTTGCAACTAAGTGAGCCCCATTTATCGCATTTTACATTGTCTACCAAACGAATACACCACAAATGCATTAAAATGCAATTTTTCTTATGGAAATCTCTAACAGCACGTTCGCACAACACGTTGAATAGCAACGACCGAGGTTGATCCATGTCTGCTCTCAACGGTCGGGAAACTTCGGACGAGCGCTTCGGGTGCAACTTTTCCTGTTATTCCGAACTTCAGAAGTTTCTGTCAGCGACTTAACAATACGCAGATGGCGTTGCATCGTGTATACCCGGAGCAGATGTTTACGAGACCATTCATTCTCTGTTAAAAGGCCTGCTCGTGAAGTCGTCGAGTTCATTGGCATGTGAACTCGAGAGAGGTGTTTCCTCGCGGAAAGCACCGATCACGGTTGCTCGTGCATCCGCCTAAATAAGACACATCAATCGCCATGACGTAACGGCCGAGGAACACCGGGTTCACGACGGTTCGCGGCGCCGGGGCGCACGAATAATACGCACCGTGTGAAAGAAAAATTGCCGTGCTGCCGAAATAAATATGCGCGATGCGGAATTCTGTTTGTCGGAGTTTTTTTGTTTATCACCCGATAAACGTTTAGTACCTGAGCGCTCGTCAATGTAGGGAGTCAAGCCGACCGTCTGGGCCGCAGGTTTTGTTTATCTGTTTTGTTGTATGTTGGAATTGTGCGTTGGAATGTTGACACGGGGGAATGTGAAAGAAGTATTAGAAGTATGTAGTTTACACGAGGGATATCATCTATGTAAAAGTGCGCACGATGAAAATGTCCTCCGAGCTAGACGGAGTTATTAATAGAATTACCTGTAAAAATCTAGTCGGGCCTGTTCGAGCTGTCGGAGTGCCGTTATCTTTAAGCACTTTTAACATTTGCCGATGCCACTGGACAGTGTTACATAACATTGTCACCTATCTGCCGAGGCGATAATACATCTAAGATAAGAGATATTTTTAATTTATGAACACGATATTTTATATGAAGCAGCTTTCAGTTTTACGCGATACACCAATCAAAATATGAGGGCCTGCTAGTCGTAGGATCCTAAGTCGTTAATACCTCATAGAATTTATTCGTTCTTGTGCTATTGTCTACGTCGTCGATTTTACATTCTTCTAGGTAATCCCCGGAATAATCTCAAGTCGCCTTTCTGTGATAAATCCAGCTATTCTTGACATGGGTTTCTCTTTCACTGCAGTCTTGGTGCGTTCCATCACATCCCTACGCCCGGAGGGTTATGTATCTTAAGTCCAAAGATGATACGTATGATATACAAAAACTTTGCGACATACGGGTCAAATCTCATGGGCATCCTAGCACCTCTGAGTATCCCGCCGTTGCACATCGCGTCCTTGTTTTACTTTTGGCAAGAATACTCGAGAGTGGTGGACAAGGAGTATTGCTCCTGTTCATGTTGGGACACTGTGTTTAAAGGTGAGGAAATTTCTTATGCAGGAAGACTTGGAATATATTTCATATTAAGTACATTAGGGATATACATGTGACTCTGGGAGTTGCAGGCTCGGTTATATTGGAAGATTGGAACGTTCTGTTTCAGGCTCGTACGAGTCCGGAATCGCTTCCTACAAGCACATGTATTTCAACGCCACGCAGAACACGCTGAAAATCTGGATGGCCATAGTAATCGGGGTGATCTCATTTTACGAGACGGTGAAGTACTTAACGTGGCTGGCGATTCAGCAGAGGCTCAGATATTCCATGATGCTGCTCTTCGCGACCACCGTGTTCTCCCACTACTACACCTGGTGGGTTTACATAAATTACTGGAACGACGAGTTTTACTCCCAGTGGTACCATCAGATGTTCTTCTCCGTCACCGAGTTAATATCCACCTTCTGGGTCCTCCACCTGGCGGACAATAAGAATGTCGTGACGCGCAGAAAGGCGTTTACCATAGTCGCCATAGCCATTCTGCATATTCTGGCTGCCAGCTGGGATCAGTTTTTTCAAAACGTCGTCAGGGGGGAAGGATACGCGCATCAGGTAAGGATTCGTCTGATGATCGTGTGATAATCACGTGGGAGAAGTATCTCGTAATTCATCAATTCGATTTGCGCCAAGGTCGTACGCGATCTGATGCTGATGATACCGGACATCCTCCACGTCGCCGTTCCGCTGTGCTCGATCAAGTGGAAGAGCGGCCATCATCTACCCGGATACGGCATGAGATACTCGACTATTATACTTTTCCGAAGATGCACCATCACGAGGGACTTGGTATACATGTTAAACATAGTCATGGTCGGACTGTGGATTTGGGCATGCTTGTAATTTCGACGATATCGCCGGAAGAAGCGATCCGGCGATGGCCTCGAGACGTGCCCATTCCTTCTAAAACGGCCTTCATTCGTTTACCATGCTCTTCCTGCGAAATAGCCGAACTCCGCGACGTAGAACGCCTAACACGAAAGCCAAAGTTCTCTCTGTGCGACGAATTCGATTGTTACTGCGGGTACAGTAACAATTTCATTAATACCACAAAGGGATGTTCCGTCTGAACGTAGTATTACCGTTAACGAATGTGTTCCGAGAATAGCTGGACTGAGCTTGGGTTGCGTGCCGTCCTATTTTCTTCTCGTTAGGTTACCACATCCTCGTCACTTTATTCGGTACCTTATCGTCTTATCTCATCGTGTGGCCTTTCACATGTGAGCTTATAAGACTTTTATCTATTATTTATCAAGTATTTTTCGCTGTGCGAAATTTCGACGTCTTTATACCAGGCTCGCGAGCGGGCGGCAATCACGATAAGCACTGAGTGTAATTCAAGACTTTGTTAATACTGAAATTTTTATAATCTAAAGCGCGTTACAGAGGGGATCGCGAACGAATAGTGTCTGAAAAGTTACTCTAAATTTAAGTATTGCATTAATAGCTAACATATCAAATAGCGTGTAGGTAGTTTACGCGAGCGGAATGTTATCGTGACAGGAGGGATTATCGGCACTATTAACCAAAAAGTAGCATACGTATGCATAATACTATTACAATAGTATTATTTATCAAAGATTAATTCGCTGATTTTATCAGAATCACCCGGTGATCTTATAAAAGCGTCGATTAATCACATACATACGTGCATGTGCATACGTGTATGTATGTATATGGCGATATGCATCGTATAAATAATAGTATTATATTGTATTTATGTAAATTATGAGAGATGCTTAAAGTGCCTATACATAATGTATATATATTATTTATACTATTGTGTTGACTGACGCGGCAACCGATCGCAAGAATGAAGATGCACTCTTTTCGCGTATTTTAACCACGGCAGAGGTATGGACGATTACTTTAAAATAATATCACGCTGTAATAGCAATGAAGGGAGAAATTCCGGAATTATCAGGATGTCTTAGATCGATTTGCAAATGCCAGTTTTCTAACGTCACGTCTTGATCTTAGATCCGCTTAGGAGCTTGTTTTTTCCTCTTCGACCGATAAAATATGTATTATCCAAATAAACACACATATCTTTAAAGGTAGATCGAGTAATGAGACGAGTGATGAGTGCGGCTTGCATAAACTAAAGTATTAAGGTTGATTTTACCATTGTTACGTGTTTACCGTAGGGCGCGCTTAGTAGCGACGAAGCCATTTCCAAAACTATTCCTTGAGTAGTTAATATTTATTCGTTCCATCGCGACGGCGATTCAAGATATTTTAAGCTAGCGTTAAAGACACGTGTAGTTGTAGAGCGTAACACATAGAAAATTTGGAATATAATTCTCGTCTCGAAAAAAAAACCGAAACGAATGACATTACGTAGAGCGATTACGTTGCGAAATAATAATTGAAATTAAAAAAAGAAAAAAAATACGAAATTCCATTCTGATAATATTTTATTATAGCATAAAGCGAAATCCCGAGTGCAGAGGAACGCAGTTACCTGTTGTAAACATTGAGTTCCACTGATTTCAGTGGACAAAATACGTTGGCCTGATTAATAATACAAACAATAAAGCGGCCTAATTTCCAATACCATTTAATTATTGTCGGCACCCTTACGAACCCACGGTTCTCCTTCGCCAGAGGTCGAGTTATACCGAGATGCACGAGGTTTTATTATACATGAGGAAGCCTCGGACGAGAGGAACGTAAAAATAGAAGAGGAAGTTTTCATGCGTCCTCCTATACGTCGTACGTGCAACATATATAACGATAGTCGCATATCGCTCCCGGTGGACACCGTCGTCGTCTTCGTCGATCTTCGACTTCATCTTCTCTCCACACATCGGTACCGGCGGTATAAGTGCCCGCGTCTGCTCGTACACACATACAATCACGCACACATGCGCGTCACGTGTCGATTGTACGACATCTCCACACACACACACACACACACACACACAGAGAAAGAGAGAGAGAGGGAGAGAAAGAGAGATGCACGAGCCGCATTCGCGTACGTCCTAACACCTAAAAGCCGCGCATGAGCGACGAAATGTCGCACACATTGTGAGGACACCTTTAACCCCACGCGCGGGGCTAAAGCGCAAGCCTCGAATCGATCCTCCACCCCCGAGCGGCGCGTCCGCGAAGAACAACCCCCGGCCGACGACTCTGTTGTCGACCCAACAACAGTCCGAGACCACCCGACACGGCAAACATGGCGTTGGATTTCGCAGCCACGTACAAGGTCCTGGTGCTGGGCGACTCGAACGTCGGCAAGACCTGCATCGTGCATCGTTACTGCGACGAACGGTACTACGACACCTACATCTCGACGATAGGTGAGAGAGATATACGCGCGCATTATACGTACACCGCGATACACCGGGTACCCCCGTTTACCTGTGGCTGCGATCGCCTTCAAGTCGTGCTCGGTGACTGGTCGTTTCGGTCGGCCGGACGAACACCTTCGCGACAACCACTTTACGGGCCAGCACCTCACCTGCCGCCTCCTCCGCGCGGTGATAAGTCACGCGTTTTCACTCCGGAGTCTAAGTGGGATGAACGCGCTGCGTGCCGTGTATACCGTTGATACAGGTAGCCGTTAATTAACCCTAGAGACCGCTATATATACAGTGGGGTCGCATCTGTCCCTGGCACAGATACCTCGTAAACTGCAACAAAGTGCACGCACAGTTGCACTTTAATTTTTTCTTCGCGTCACTCCGATTTTATACAGGCGAGGTTGCTGCTTTTTATTTATTACGAAACAATACGAAATGGAAGTCAATCTGTCTCTCTCTCTCTCTCTACCTCTCGGCTGAACGTGCATAAATTACAGTTCGTTTTCGCAAAGGACAAAGCGTGTTCCAATTAGAATTGAGAGACGTACTCGTCGACGGCTAATTCATCGTGTTACGTCCTCGTATTCCGCGAAATGTATATCGAGTCAGCATCGATCAGCTGATTACCCGGCTGCATCCGCCCCAAGCTTCGGACTTCGCGACGTAGCCACTTAATTTTAAATTCAGCCGGATCAAGCGAAACGACGCCTCGTTTCCGAGAGCGTACGCAATTATAGCACGGCGGAAATATGTTTTCCGCCCGCGCGGAAATACTTCGCGATTCAATTTCGCGTGTGCGTGCTTTCCGTTCTGAGACAGACCGGAGTTCACTCACGTAGACGGAGGCTTTAATTATATTACTCGCACGCGAAGAACCGTGGAATTCGTTGCGTGTAAACCCTGTCGCAACGGTCGTAATTAGCGATAGCATCTGTTACGTCCGTGTCTGCGGACGTAATCACAGTCACCCGCGTACCCCTTGAAGGTGTTTCGCCCGAACGGTCGGAATTCCGTCTGAATCCCCCACATTCCGGAAGTGCATGCACACGGTGGATGTAAACGGCAAATGTCTCCGCAGGTATCGATTTCAAACAGAAGATCATTAACTTAGACGGCACGCCGATAAAGTTGCAAATTTGGTGAGTACCGATTAATACTCCACACTCGAGGGACAGTTCAGTTTCGCGCGATAAATCGGCGTCGGGAGTCAAAATGGAAAGAAGTCGACAGGAAGAAAATGTCGCTCGCCTCTCGGCGAAGATCTGTTTAGCTCCCGCGAGTGCGATAATGTTGAAAACTCCACCGCGAAACGACAGATTGCGTACGAACTAAGATAAAAGCACGTGAGAGCTGAGAATATATCTCTGTGTGTGTGTGTGTGTGTGTATTTTTAAAGGGATACCGCCGGCCAAGAAAGATTTCGAACGTTGACAACGGCGTACTATCGCGGTGCCATGGGTATCCTTTTGATGTACGATGTCACTAGCTTGGAGAGTTTTAACCATCTGTCTTACTGGCTACGAAATATCCAAGAAGTAAGATTAAATTCCACTCCAAAGATAGAACGGCACGTGAAATAACGCCTCACGCCATATTAATTCTTAAGTGGCCGTGTTTTCAAACACTTAACATCACTCTCGGGCGGGAGTCCTGGCGGCGTCTGAGCGATCGCTTGAACAAAAATCGCGATTTAAAATCGGCACGAGACCCGGGAGGAAAGTTCGCGAAATTTGTCGCGAGGCTGTGAAAGCAACGGCGACGCGCGGCCAGTTAAGCATTAAAATCCGGCATTTAATGAATTAAGAGGCAGTTGCAAAAACCGTGCTCGCACGCTTCGTAACATCGTGTAACATGTCGTGAAACGGGACTGAATCGATAACCATACGCGAGGATAAAACTGTGCGATGATTTACGTAGAGATTATTGATCTAGTAGACCGGAAGAGCAAATAATGAAATTCGCAAGGCCGACAGAGAGGCGTGTTTCCGCAATCGCGAATCCGAAGCGATCGCGCGCGGCACGTAATAGAATTATCCCGCGAGAGAGCGTGAATCACAGATACATTTCCGTTTGCATCGGCAGAATGCGTCACCGGACGTAGTAAAAGTTTTGGCAGCGAACAAATGCGACGCGACCGCACACCGCGCCGTGGACGCCGAGAGAGGTCAGAAGATCGCGGAGAACTTCGATATGCCCTTCTTCGAGGTATCGTGCAAGGAGAACATAAATATCGAAGAAGCTTTCCTCACTCTAGCCAGAAGGATACGGGAACAACGGGGCCGGCGGGTAAGACCTGTTCGCGTTGAATCCTCCCTCGTTATCCTCTCCTTTTATTGCATCGAAAAGGTCTTCTCTGTTATATCCCCGCGTGACTCGGAAAGTTTTTCCATTAAGAGTACTCGAATTATTATCAAGATAACGGCTCGAAAATTGAAAGAGAGCGGTGGGGATAAAATTGATACCGAAGAGAAGAACAGTTACGGGAAAATTGACGAGAACTGACGAAATTTATCGGGAGATTTCGAAAGCCGCGGAACGACTCTCCCGACTGATTAAGCAAGCAATTAACGAAGCGTTCGAGCCGACATTTTCATGCTAATTCTGACGCTCTCAAGTAGTTTGCGTCTTTAAACAACCCGTAGACTGATAGAAACCTATTTTGACGATACCGACGTTCTTTTTAACTTCTCTCTTGAATCTTTAATTCCACACAGAAAAGCAATGGTAAATCAACGATAGATATTCTCATATATAAGCAAGTGATAGTGTATCAATACAAATTCAATCAAATTAAGACTAAACAGATTATAATACTCTCCTTTATATGTGAGAATATCTATTTTTAATCTGAGACTAATCTTTTTTCTGTGTGCAAATTCAATTTTAATACTACCTCCAACAACCTATCTTGACGCTAAAACAGCGGAAACGGAAATTTAAGACATCATCAGGATCAAGACAGGGATCATGTCGTATTATTTAGAGTTGAGCGTATTTTTACCTTATTTTTACCTTATATCTTATATCTTAGCTCTCTTACTACGATGCCGAATTAAAAGTTTAACATAACAACAAAATTTCGACTCGGATCCTCATTGAACGATTACGATTACAGGCCAGCCTGTTCGAGGCCTCCGAGAGAGAAGGCGCGGACAGCGTGATCAAGGCGCAGTCCCCGTCTCAGCAGGGTGACGCCTGGAGGTGCACTTGTTAGTTCGGACAATCAACGGAGCTCGTCAATTCGGCTCGTTGGAGGCTTCGACGGCGGCGGCTAGGTATTAAACCCGGGGTTTCGTCTGTCTTATCGTGCACGAGGAGGCGCTCGTTTCTATATCTGTACATACGCGGACGTCAGTGTCGTCGAACGGGAATCGACCTGGACGCGTTCACGGTGAGAGAGAACGAGAAAGAGAGAAAGAGGGAGGAGAGAGAGAAAGAAAGAAAGAAAGAGAGAGAGAGAGAGAGAAAGAGCGCGCGAGCGAGAGAAGTGGTTCGTACCTGGCGAGAGCGGCCCGGGCAAGTATTCACGATACTACTTTACACCATCATCTGCAATAATCGCAACGGATATTATAGATATTATCTCGTAAAGCCTGCACCCTATTACACATAAACACAGACATACGTACAGACAGACACACGCATACACACATACACGCGAGAGCCACACGAAGCGACGACGTTGCGACGGTGTAACGCGAAGGGAGCGGCGTGGAGCCGCGAGACGGATGGATCCTCGAACGCTTCACGCGGATCACCGGTCGTCGTGGCGGTTATCATCGTCACGATCGCGCGAGGGACGTCACTCGTCGCGGCGCATGCGAGGAGCAGCAGCCCGCGCCGTCTTCTCCGTACGATCCGGAAGCACATCGGCGCTCGAGCTTCGTTCGGAATCGCACCTCGGTTCATTTACCAATAGGTGATTCCACGTGGTGGATGTGACCGGAGATTCGACTCACGCTTCGAGCTCTCCGGAGAATCGGCCGAGAACACGCGGCATTCACCGGCCCATGATTACGCGTGATGATCTGACTGATCATCGACACGGGCGGGGTTTCCTACCATCCGCCGTCAGCTCCGAACTTCCGCGGCGCGTGCCGCGAAGTTTCCTCGTTTCCACGCGAGTCTGACGTAAATCCGGAAGCGGCGGCAGCTCGGGGAGGATTGGCCGAGAGGGAGAGTATTAACAGCCGGCACACACGGAGCCGAGGAGCGTGCTCACGGGGAGAATCGACGGAAAGGGTATCGCGAGATTCGAGTTTTCCATGCGTCTACGATCAATTTCACAATGTAATCTCGTCGATGTTAGACTCTTTCGCAGGCCAGACGCAGCTGTTTGGGTATCGTAGGCAGATTATAAAAAGAAAAAGATAAAAAAAAAGAGAAAACGTTCAATTAGATTCGCTTCGACGTATCGATAAGGCCTAAGAAGGAGGCATTCTCTCTCGATGCTACCAAGGCGACGTTTCTTCGCAGTGTGATCGACGTGTTACCATTAATTAGTATGTCTACGCGAGAAAGACATCATCAAGCGCATTGTGATTACCGTCTGAAAACGACACTACCATGAGACTTGCGATTACCACCGATGTCTCTCAACGAGGACCAGAGGACCCTTTTCTTGCGGGATGGGGCTCGCGCGATTAGCTGTTACGTCGAGGATCATCTCGGTGCACAGATGCCAACGTTTGCACAGGCATTTGTTTAATATCGAGCGTTTCCGAAGTAATCAGCCGATCTAACCGAACTGCGAGAAATCGCCGTCGCTTCAACGGAATAACTTGAGTCGCGTAAATCGAGAAATTAAGAGAGAAAATCTTTGCACCTGAATATATATATATATATATATAATAGAAATCTTAATCCGAGAAAAATTTTCCATATATAATTACATATATGATATAATTATATATAAAGTGGTGATACAGTTATATATAATTATATATAAATATGTGTATTAATATATAATTATATACAATTATATATAGTAATATATAATTATATATTTTTACATGTGGATATATATTCTACATATAATTATGTGTGAGAAATTTCCCGGGAATCTCGATCAAAATTTCAAGCTTACTTTGTTCTTCGCTCGCGCTTCGGTTACAAAGATATTTCACGTTAAAGGAAGCAAGGTTGCGCGGAGAGAAAATGTTGTGGAGAGAACGCCAATTCGGCGGCATCTTGAATTTCTATCTGAGCAAATAATAAATAAAACAAGCCCGAAGGAGGTCGCGACTTATTGCGCCGTTGCATGCGAATCTCTCGATGCTCCGAGGGGCAGGACGAAATCGACTGCTTCCAGGATAGATATCAGAATAAACAAGGGGACGTAACGTAAGCACTGCGAACGCTGTTTATATGCGCCGATGCTGTCGGCATTCTCGTGTATTCTTTAAAAACGATATTTTCGGATCCCGAATCGAAACGAAGTTTCGCAACGAGGCCAAATCGATACCGGCGGGGCACTTGGCATCTGTATATCGAATCCTTCATATCGGTACACAGACAGACACACGTGATAATCCACGCTTAATTAATGCGCTTTGATAATCGTAATGAAACACTTTCGGCGATTTGTGTTGCATTCGACGAAACGGCGCCGCGTGTTGCGGCGTTTCAACGATACGTTCAATCTCGCTTCGCGTGAAAAGCACTTTCGACAGGCCATATCTGCGGCTGCAAGAGGCGGAGGAGGTGCAGGAGGACGAAGAGGAATCCGGGAGGGATTTCGTCCGCGAGAAATTAGATTAGCTGCCGCACAACACGCTGCAAAACGTACACGTTTCGACGCGGGGCGTAAATCACTCGATCGATCCTAAACGGCGCAAGCCGACCCTCCTAATTTCGCGAACGTTTGGGGGAGCTTTTTTTTTTTATAAATATACGTGCGAAAACAGCTGCCCGATCGTCGAGTATCGCTCGATTTTTATATGAATACCTTTCGGTCGCGCGCTTTTATCCGCGAGGCGAATTTGTTCAATTTGCGCCACCGTAGACGGGACGGTAAGAGAAATCGGATAGAAATCGGATAGAATTCGCGAGTGCAGCTTTCGAGAACGAGCGAAGCTTATTCTCACTCGACGAGACCATAGTCAATTGTCAATCCGCAATTCTTCATCTTTGTGTCTCGGATCCGATTTGACCTACGGTCCTGTTCACGCGCGTCGTCGCCGCGTTATATTGCGTAAGGGATGTTTTGTATTGTTTAGAGTTATCGGTATACCTAACTCATCGTATAGAGAAGCGCACAATCCTTTCGTAGCGAAGGTAGAATCGTCGTCGCCCTTTCGATGAGAGAGAGAGACCATCTTCACTGTGTACATTTCGTACTTCTCGTTTACGTTGGCAGAGACATAAAAAAAAAAGCCTTTATTGTGCCTATCGATGATTGTGAGGAAGAGAGTAAGGACACGGAGGAGGAGGATAAGAAGGAGGAGGAGCGCGCGGAAGAAACACGGGGTGGAGGATACAGGTTGCACGAAGTATCGTAACAATCGCTTCATGATCGATCGGCGGGAAGGGGGAGGGGCGAACTAACCAGCGGGAAAGTAACTGTGTGTGTGGACGCTGCTCGGTGCTCGATTAAAGCTCCAATTAAAAGCTCACTACTTCGGCAAACACCTCTTGGAGAGCTTGCAACTCTTGGGATCACGCGAGAGAATCGACGATATATATATATATATATATATATATATTATATACTCGCAATATAAAGTATCTTTTTTTCTCCCTTCTCTCTCGTTTAAATATCCGAGGGGAAAAGGGAAGCAAAAGTCTCTCGCGTCTCCCAGCGAACCGCGAACGATCATTATCGCCGCTGTGATTACCGATTTGTGCGCGGCAGCGGTCGGCAACCGCAACGGACGGAACGTCGCAAAGGAAGGAAAAGAAAGAAAGGAAGAAAGAAGGGGAGGTAGGAAGGAAGGAAACAAGAAAGAAAGAAAAAGGGGAAAAAAGGGGAAAAAAAAGTAGCGCGTTCACAGGCAGTTCGCGAGGAGGCAATCTTGCGACTTTTGTTCCACGCTGCTACGTGGTTGCATCGAGAGGTGGCACTTCGCGAAAAGCCATTTTCGCGCTTCCCGCACGCTCGGGTCTGAAGAGCGCGCATGCACTCGAGAAGCGCATTGTATCTGTCGCGATCGATCGACGACGTTGCAGCGACGATGCCGACGAAACGAGATCGTTTGCGGATCGCGCGCGTTAGCGCGATTAGTGATCGACACGACGACACAGGATTTGTTTTCTCCTTCTTTTCTTTTCAGCCGCAATCGTAATCCTAAACGTAATAGTTACGACATAGGCTTTGTACCATTTGCAAAACGATATTATATGAAAATATACATATATATATATTATTATTATTATATAAAAATATATATATATATACACACGATACGATGGTATATATATTTGTTGCTTTTATATATTTATAAATCGCGGCGTATTTGTATAAATACTACGGAATCCGATTATCTCGCCTGCTAAGCAGCCTGCGCCCTTTGATTAGGGGTTTCCCAAACTCGGGGCGAACGAGGGCCGGATTTTTTCATCCCGTACGCCTCCCGTGAGGCGCGACTTCGTGCAAAAACAACGAAAACATTCCTGCCGTGTCGGAGGATAATTTATCACGGCTACCGAAATTGCTTTCTAATAAGCGGAATTATACCTATACCGTGAAACTGATGTTACTCCGCTTGATCTCTCGGAGAGAGTAGGTCAAGTGCCGAATTTCAGTTTGATTCTGACAGATGGAACTATTAATTAAACGGGAAACAAACGGCGAACACGCTTGCACGTATATATTGCTAAAGAGGACCAGCGTGTTATTACCTTATCGAAGTTTGGGAAACCTTGGATTGTAGATGCGATTAGAGAAACCGGGACGTCGAGCGAGCCTCTACTCGCGTCGAGCCAGGATCTTCTTTAGATGCGCGCGTGATTTGTCAGAATTATCGTTAATTTTCGTTCCGCGGACTGCAGGAGCGAGAGGAAGCGCCCGTGGTGAATATACTCGATGCGTTATCCTCGTGAAAATCAATTTCTCCGGACGTCGGACGCGCGAGGAGCCGAGCAGAACGGCTGGAAGCGTTTTCCGCCGATAAACTCGATCGTCGTAAATTCAACGGTCGTAAAATCGCGTTCGAATTCTTGATTAAGCGTTTCGCACGATCGTTTCCGCGTTTGCACGGGCGCTCGTTACTCGCGACGGATATGTGGAGGAAGTAATAAGAGAAGGGGGGGGGGGNNNGGGGGGGGGGGGAATGAAAGAAGGGAAGAAGTCAATTCTCGAACTCGGCGTCGCCCACGTGAACGGTAGGAGTCGCTTTACACGAGTTTCTTTTTTGAGGGACGCTGGATCGTTCGCCTTCATCGAAGTGCTTGATTTCTCGACCGAGGCTGGTCTTCGGCCGACGAGCCTCTCGCGGAGGAGCATTTTTTATACCGACTTAGTTGAGCCTGCCACGTATGTGCGCGCGCGTGCAGCGCCGTAACTAGCGTGTCTTCGTTCATGAGCGCGAACGCATAAACGGCGATTCATTAATTGGCCCTCCCTCCATGCGCCTGTCCTTGAGATATCAAGAAAAATCTACGTAACGGAATTAAGAGCAGGAGCGTTCACTGTCGAGCGGAGGAAAAGAACGGATTAACGTGATGGCGAGGAAACCAAACAAAATGCGTTTCGGTTGAAGGAAAGCGAATTTCCGGTCCTAAAAACGGAATTTGGCGGGATTAGTCATGAGAAGCACAGGAAAAAGAAACGTTAGAATCAAGTAAACATAATTATCTGTCTTTCAGCCTCTTAAATCAAGTGGTATGTTTATCAATTTAATTCTATTCTAATAGCTCGTAGCAAATACTTGAACGTAGCAACACCTTGATTTGTAAATGAATTATTGAATGTAAGTATCAAATGGTTCTAAATTTAAGAAAATATTCACTAGAATTACGTAATACTTCTTTTATATATTGAAGGAATATAGTAGTCATAATTTTCAACTTTTCTATGCGGTAAATATTTTCTAAAAATAAACTCTGATATTTTCAATATTATGAATTTAACATTTGTCGCAATTGTTTTAACACATACGACTAAATGTCTCTATGAAGGAAGCATCATTATTGCATATATAGTCAGTTACATTTCTACTTTTAAATATTTGCCAAGGAATATTGGAATGTAACCACTTTACTTGGGTCAAGTAAATATTGCTCGAACGGTAGCGCTTTATCTTTCAGTGTAGAAATTCTGTTCCTTCAACGAGAACGCGTTCGATTCGTCGAAATTGTCACGTTAACTCAACTCGATCTTATTTTTTTTCCGTGCAGAATCCTTTCACCTCCTGTACGGGTCCTTCCGACATTTCTCGCGGCCCATATATTACCGGCTCTCTCCGCCGGAATTCGTGAAATTCGGCCCGTTGAATAATTGATTTTCGAAATTGATCGTGTTGCACACACGATCTCGTGCACTTCTTCAATACCTTCCTCGGTTGCCTTCCTTTTCGCACACGTCCTAGTTACGGCTCTGCGAACCAGTAGCTCTCGGTTCTCAACGACCTTACGATTTTCAACGATACGATGAAAGTTTCCTGACGGGAGTCAGCTATGTTTCTGTTATACAAGCTCTGTTAAGATATACCTAGAGATAAAACAGGACGGCTTGATCGGGCAAACAGAGTTGCGGCTGCCAATCGTTTTCGATTCGGGCGCGTTTTATAACTCGCCTCATTAACGATTGACTCGATCGCATCGACAGCTTATTTCATTTTCGCCGGCGGTATACGCGATACGATCGTTTCTTCATTTCCCTTTTGAATTTTGCGGGACAAGAACCGAGCGGGAGAGATGGTTTGCCCGACCAAGCCGAGGGAATAACTGCGAAGATGTTAAACGTACGATGTAACGACAGCTTTTACAACGTTTTCTTTCGTCATTACGTCATCACCCTCGATAACCAGCATCGCGTTACGTAAATTTCATTCGAAACCTTCGCGATCTGAATGTAATAAGTGTATAAGTTTTTAAGTTTGTAGAAACAACTTATTCAACTCGATGTGTCTGAATCAATAATAAATAAAAAGGAATACACACTTTTTACCTACGACATCACGCATTTTCTCTTCGGGGCGATCACGGGAAAAGCGATATCTCGTCGATATATCGGCGTTTATCGCCGGCGAAGAAAACCGATTATTTCCGCGGCGAATTCGAACGAAGAATTCCCTCGGCCGCGATCGACAGGACGGAAAGGAAGGAGACGAGTTGGATTTTTCGTTCGCTCGCCGTCAAGGAGGAAAGTGAGGCGTTGATTCTAACGCAAGCATTTCCCCGAGTACCCGTCCCAAGTGTGTCAACCCAGCTGTTACTCAATAACTGTACGGCGCACGTCGCGCGTCGTGGAACTCGGTATTCGCCGCGTGCCCGCCGATACGTGATAGTCTTCGCCGATAAGACGAGGCGAGCGATTACCGGAGTGAATCAGCGACTTGAGAATGGAGGACGACACGCACCGTTTTCCAGCTGAACGCACGCACTGAATCGGCCGCCGATGCGCACGAGGAAGTCGCCGAGTGGTCTACGTTTGACAGGTACGTGTGCCGCACATTGTGTCGCGCCGGTTTCCTCTTCAGAATGTGCGCGAGCAGTCGGTCTGTCACGTCGCGCGAATTGCGTACGTAATATACGGGACGCCTCGGTGTTACCTCGCTGCACAATTGCGAATTTCAATAATCAATCCCTCTCCTTCCTCGCTCCTTCTCTCTCGCGCATATATCTCGGTCCGTGAATATATACGTTGCTATCGGAAATCGAACGGTCGCGCAATTATCGCGCGATAAGAGATAAGGCATCTCGCGGTACTCGTTAAAGTGAGCGCGAAGGATACGAGGCTGAGCGGATGATAGCGCTGACGAGTCACCGTTTCTGCTCCTCGGACGATCCCTGAGACGGTTATCGAACTTTGATCGCCGATGACGATAGCGCGGGAACAGCGTCGAAGTTTCGAGCACGTGCGTCTCGTGACTCACTCGGACTGCGTCCATTCACGCGTCGGCACGAGTGAATCACGCAGAGATGCATCTCGCGGCTGGAGCCCCTTGAGCCGAAGAACCGGACGCCATGTTCCTTCGAATATTCCTTTCTCGAATCGTACGCTCGCGCAAATATCGAGGAGCGGTGGAAAAGGACCCTCGATAACGAGGGAAACGCTCAGCCGTATGATTTGAAATTCTTCTCGAGGCCAGCCGAATTCGAGTTCACGTACCTCGTGAGTTCGCGCGCTCAGGGGTCCGCAGCTGACGGAGGAACATGGCTCCACGGCGAGCGAAAGAGAGCGTCGAGAGAGAGTCAATGGTCTCTAGGGGCAGCGCGAGCGGCGTGCGCGCGCTCCTTCCCCAGATCGGGTCCGCCGACGTTTCCCGAGAGCGCAATATGGCCGCGGTGACAGACACGGGGAGCTGTCAACCGTGCCTGGGATCCGCCTAAATTCCGAGCCACGCGGCCGTCGCGCTACCTCGCCTTTCGTCGCGTTGCGATGTACACGGTAAGTCGGCACGGCCTCACCGCTGGCGAGACGCAGCGAGACACTCGGGAAGCGCACGGCGAACCGCGCGTCACTTCGTGACTCGCACGTACTCGCGCGTATGCTGGCGACCCGTTTCCCCTCGCGGACGCTCACCGGACTCCTCGAACGCCGGACTTCTTCGCCGCCTCTCGCACCTTGACCGCGCGTCCGGAGCGATCTCGTCGATCGAACGCTCGTCGCCGTCGCATGGTGAGGCAAGTGTGCCGCTGTCTGCCCGCAGATACACCTCGCACCTACGTCGTTTCCCGGGATGGAGGCGATAGTGGAGTATAACTACGTGGCACAGGAGGACGACGAGTTGACTCTGAAGAAAGGTGACATCATCACCGAGATCAAGATGATGCTCGGGGGATGGTGGGAGGGCACCTTGCGCGACAAGCGCGGCATGTTTCCTGATAACTTTGTTAAGGTGGGTCTAGTTTGTGTTTCTTGCTCGTGTGTGTGCTCAAAGGTCTGTTCTTCTTCCTTGAATCGGTACCTGAGGTTTGTTCTTCGTAGCTGAACTAATTGTGTTAACCGGCGCGATTTTCCTCTTTCTTACACAAAGTCACAGCTATATACCTGTTTCTTTTTAAGTTGCGAAGGTCTGTGCTGGTTCAGCGACAAAGAAGAAACTTTAGCTTGTACTGTTTTCTTCTCCCCTTTCTTCGATCGAGTCTGTATGTCTGTCTGTTTTTAAGTTCTCTAAGTGTACATTGGTTCAGCGAGGGGAACAGCCAGACCTTTTGATACACTTATCGTGGGTATGCACACAGGTGTTAGAGTCATCTGCGACCAGTGGTGGTAGCAGCGGTAGCAACAGTGAGACTGTGAACAACGTCAAACCCGATGAAGTTACTTTGAGAAACGGATCTGGCAGACGTTTGTGCAAAGTCCTCTACAGTTATGAACCTTGCAACGAGGACGAGTTAACCCTAGTGCCGCAAGACTCCATCGAGTTTATGGGAGAAGTGGAAGAGGGATGGTGGAGGGGTCGTCTCAGGGGCAGAGTCGGTGTGTTCCCCTCGAACTTTGTGTCCCCACCTGTTCTTGAGGAACAGGACAAACACAAGGATCGAGATAAGAAGGAGTTGTACAGAGTACTCTTTCCTTATGAGGCTGCTAACGAGGACGAACTCACCTTGGTTGAGGGAGAGATCGTCACACTTTTGTCCAAGGATGCACCAGACAAGGTTTGTAATTCATCTGGTCGCTATTGATAAATTAATGAAAGTTAATTATGACTATATATATGTGTGTGCGTGTGTACACATACATATATATATGATGAAATATATGCATATGAAGTATATAATACATACATATCTGAGGAATATATCAATACAGAAGAGTATAATGATTTACGTAGGGTTGGTGGAAGGGAGAATTGAGGGGACAAGTGGGCTTGTTTCCTGATAACTTCGTGGAGATAATCGGCGTGAAGAATGAACAGCAGGAACAGGAACAGTGGCATGAATCAGCATCGGTCAGTATAAAGTCGAGTATCAGGCATTCCCATCAATTGAAGAAAAGCGAGAAGGCGCACGTGAGGATAAGTCTGGATCCCAAGAATATGCATCCGAGTAATATATCAGGTAAAATTCACCGTCGAAGCGACTGTATCTCTATGTCGTCGCGAGTATAACGTTGCGACGCGCAATTTTGTGCCCCGTCAGATCACTTCCCCGTCATAGACGGCACTAAAAAGGCCTTATCGACGTCATTGTCATCCGTGTCGTCGTTGACGAGCACCGGAAGCGGAGGCGGCGATAAGAAAGCGACTGGTGGCCACTCGATCATATCGAGCCTGAAACGTCTCGTGAGCGACGTGGGGAATAATAACGGTATCGGCAACACGAGTGCCGCTTTGGGCGAGGAGCTGGATGGCGTGGAGCGAGGGGAAGGCGCGCCGCTATTGCACTTGACAGCTTCTCGCGCTAAAGCGCCCCGCCGACGCCTGCCTTCTTCGCAATATCTGCGCTATTACACCGCTGGGTCCGGTGTGAGCGCACCCCCGATGCTGCCTGTTCTCAGCACTACATTCCCAGCACTTCCGGTATGCTCATCTGCCAATTCTACGTGTTTTCCAGCAAAGACCCGTCACGTTAACAAAGTCCTCTTATTGGTTAAGTATTGTCTTAAAAATGATCGTAACCCTCTAATGGGAGAAAGTGGATTTTCATCGTATCTAGGAGAGTGTAGAAAATCGGTAAAAGAAGTAAATGGTAACAAGAAGCGTTCCTTGAAAAGAGAAGCGGTACGTGCACGCTGTAAAATAAACGAGCCGGGGGGTCGCATCCAACCTTATCGCTAGAGAATTAAGTCTAGTCAATGAAACGACTTTGTGAACGTAACGTGTCCTTAGAAAACCCGCTATCCGTTGATTCGATAAACGAAAATGATGTAATTTCATTTTCTTTGATAACTCGTAGGAGGATGACCTATTCAATGGGCGCGCCGACACGGAACAAATACCGGACGAAGAGACGGACGGGCTCGCGGCGAAAGCGAGGAGAAAAGCACCATGGGTAATTCGTCGTTGATTGAAACAAAGTGAAAACTGAGTACATGATTTCTTGGAATGTTACTGTCTTTGATACCGCCGATTTCATCACAGGTCGAGGAACTGAAGATGAATCAAATGGAAAGGAAGAAGATAGCGGTCGAACGAACGGACAAGGCGGAAGTGAAGAAGGAACGAACTTTCTCACGGTACCTTTCGGCTTTCTGCGGCAATCGGTCGTCATTTTCCACGATACGCGTGTAATGTGTGTGCATTGTTGCTCGGCAGATTGATCACGCCAACGAACGCCGCGGATTCCGTCGACAAAGCGGATGCCGATAACGACGATAGCAAACAGAAAGAGACCAAAAGTCCGAGAGCCGACGCGAGCCCCCACGCTGACCACAGTCCGGCTACGCCATCCGGACAGCCGGCCTACGTTCCATATGCCCTCTACAGCAAACTGTTGGAAAGGGTAAGTAAAATCCGTGGTGTCGGCAAATTGTCAATATGCCGTAAATTTACGTGAACACGCCGCGACATTAATTGAAATTGCTTCAACAAGGTCGCCGCGTTAGAAGAGAAGCAAGCAGTATTGCAACTGACGGTAGGACAGCTCTCCGAACAGCTCGTACCTCTCCTCGCGAATGCATCGATTAACAACAAAGTATAATACGTATATCGGCGTAAAAGAGAGAGCGAGAGAGAGAGAGAGAGAGAATGAGAGAGTGAAAGAGAAAGAGAGGGAAATCGATAGTATATTTATCTGCCCATATTACCAGTGTGTTGTTTTCTCATTGCGCCATTAATGGGAAAGAAACTAATGCTGCTGCTAGCATGTAATGTTTATTACTATATTAATGTTGTTATGTATTTATTCAGTTTTCTGGTAGCATCCGTTTATTGTTTGCTCCATCAGTGCAGTATTCGTGTGGACCGGTTAAAAACGCAACATTCCATACGACAGTCTTCGCCTGTAGAAGTATTATAATATCCCCGTCATCTGGTTGCCGATAATTTTAACAGATCTCACTCCGACTGCCGTTGTGCCCCCCTCCCCTTCCCCCGTCTTGATAATCCCGGCTATTTTACGACTGTTTGTCCGTAGCGTTCGCGGCCGCAAATGCGGCGATTTTAACTGTGTATAACTATTCCATTCCCTTCAATTTCGAACTCACACGACACATATCAGAAACTTGCGACACAAATCCTCAAATGTATATTTGCACATATTCTAAATCGTTGCGACGAAACCATCCCCCACATGATATCAGTAGCACGACAAAACTTGCGACGCGAAGTTCGAAAAATGAAAAAAAAAAGTAAGAAAGAGAGAAAATAGCGCAAGTGTCCTTCCAGGTGGGTGGCCGTGCTCAGTTTTATTAATTTACGTTTAATTTGTTGTTTTCTTCTTTTTATACATTACTCGAGCGGCGTATCTTCTAAGGGAATTTACGCCGGATCGCGTGATTATTTTAATTTTAACTTTGTCAAGCGAGAATACATCATAGAGGGAGAAAACGAGTACTTAAATCCCGTAGTTCTCGATAGGGCGCAAGAACACATAATTGTGATCCTCTCATCATTTTTGTCCAACGAATACAGCTGCCTCGCGATCATTGTGTGATGATTTGCCGTAAGTTTCTTGAGTGATCCGTGTGCCAACGCAAAGCATTTGTCCGGGATGCCTCGTTTTCGTTCGCCGCGTTTTACCGGGACGCCTCATTCGACGATAGGGAATAAATGATCCCCCATCGATCGCCGGCGAGTGATATATCACCGAACTGTGACTAATAAGTGACTAGTAATGACCCGTACAAGCCTAAGTCGACGCGTACGTCGAGCCATTATTTTCCACCCGCTTATCGAAGCATATTCCATTTCGGGTATGTCTTTGAAACGGTGCTAATAACGCGATATGTGATATATCGTAGTGTGTCGCATGGTTATAATGTACACGTATAGGAATGAGGCAGCGAGAGATTCGTAAGGAAAAGGCTTCTGTTGCCTTGAATGAAAGTGTATCGTGAGAGAACGATAAATTTAGGCGCACTGCAGTTCACTTAAAGACGAGAAACGAGAGAGAAAACGACAGCATTAGCCGGTCTATTCGATGTGAATGATTCGCGAATCGTGTTGAATATGAAGAAGAGAGAGAGAAAGAGAGAGAGAGAGAGAGATGATGTTTTTATTTTTTTATGACGAGACGGAATTTTAAGTGGATGTGGTAAAAGTAACGGAGATTTATAGATTATATGAAAGAGGAATACGAGAGAAACGAGAAACGTTATTTAATTTTTTATATCGGTATTTCACGAGACATAGTTGATGCTTTAGCTAACAATAGCGGACTGAAAGGTTTTCCTCCGATAGCAGTCAGGTTGATACAAATGATATATCTATATACATATGTATATTTTATTCTTTTCCGTTGATTTTTTCCCCTTTTTAAAGAGATCACGTGAGATCGATGTAACATACGATACATTGTGAGAAGTCTGGCAGGATTTAAGATTTTATTCACTCAATCCATTTTTTATAGATGCACCCATTCATTGAATCACCATTCGTACGTGAACCACGCAGTATTTAACGCTTATACAAGATAATCTATACTTTTCTGGGGCGACTCTCAGTCATTCAATGGTGTGTCTCGCGAATACGCTTCGACCGTATTTATATTGACGCTTTTATAGCCCTAATAAATCTCGCGAGAGGAAAGTCTATATTTGCATTTAAGTTTGCGGAATACTCCTTTTTGTCAAATTGATTTCACTGATAATGACGTGCGTCTTTATTGTTATCGATTGTGTATCAAAAGTCCGTCCCCGAACGTCGAAAGGAAATCAATGAACAGATTCATCACATAAGTTGTTCCCCTTATCTTAAGGCTATAATATCCTTATAAATGCATTTCTTAATTAAAACCCTGTATGTTGAATAGTTTTTAATGCGATCGTTTTGTTTCTTTTTATTTGTTTCCTTGTGGAAAGAAATTATCATTGCTAGTGTATCATCTGTAGCGCGTTTGTTACTTTAAAGTAGATCGATACGCGCGTGTACTGGATTTTGGAAAAAAAAAAAGAAAAACTTGCGCCGCGAGATACACTCGTCCGCACAACGGTCTGCATCGGTTTTTTTCCTATGAAGTCACGGACGAGCTTGCTTGGCAATGGCAATGACAGAAGTCGAATGACAGTATACGGTGTAAATAATGGCCCTTTATTATACTCTTATCTGATCGGTAAAAATATAATAAAAATACTTAAATGTTTCCTGAATCTTCCGTTGCAGTTGTCGTCGGGTGTCTCGTATACTATCACTTCCGCTCCTGTCATAACTGATTGACACCACGTGAACTCATGACCCAAGTAGGAATTTGCTATTAGCGAGGTACTGGCTCAATATCGATTTATGGTCACCCATAATACTGGATATCAGTAGAGAGAGGCCGGGTCTGGTTGTCACACTTGTTACACACTAATTAAAAGAGAAAGTTGTATGCGATATTTCATGATATTATGTACGTTATAATGTAGCCATATCCTTTAGATAAGAAGAAAAGAAAAGAAATATTAATCTTATCTTATAATTATTAATCTATATATTTATGCACAAATAAGTTATTTAATTGTAAACAAGGTCGCGCAAATATGACATCTCAATTGATCCTATACCCAGGATCAATTGTCACATGTTTTTTATGTAGAGAAAACAAGACAAATAGTTTGTTTAAACGTGGTCTTTTAATATTTTAGTAAAATTAGTGAGATATTACATAACGTTCGCTTTTTTTTTTTATGCCAGCCCGTGCCAGTGTCTTGTACTGGTAGACTATATGCGACTTCAACATGGGGAACAGCTCGCGATCGTGACTATTTGACGCGCTCCAAACTTCATCGGAAAAAGCATTTGTGAGCCGTGCAAACGAGTGTGCAATCGCGAGAATAGCTTCCACGAAGTTCGACGAGCTGTAATTGATTAACGAAATCGCCTTCAACAACGTAGAGGCCTGTTCGTGTCTGGGAAATATTGGGTCAGTCAAAAAGTTCGGCTTGACTTTCCACCTTCTTTGACGGAATCGATTTTGACGAATCGACAATCCACCTATTATCTTCTACGACCTATTTTATCTTCTAGAGGCATGCAAATGCCACCAGAACTTTGGTGATAAATCATAAACAACGATTGCTCTGTCGATGAATCATTCGTTTCCGTTTGGGCGCAACAGGGTGAAAATTTTGACTGGAAAATCCTTTCGACTGACCCGGTAGAACCGCGCGGATGATTTCGCGAACCACTTTCTTTCTGTCCAATTTCATGCGAGACTGCTTTGGTTTGTGGTATGCACCAAATTTGACACATTCGTTTCCAATGTGATATCAAGGATACCACTCTCTTAATTGGCATCTAACACTGACCATGCTTATAAAAAAAGAAAAAAGAAAAGAAGACAGAAACGAAAAACAATGTTCGAAATAAACGAGACCACACCACGACGACGGAACGTTCTCGCAGTCTTATTGTATCACTCTCACCGCGGAGAGAAGTCGCACATCTTTTATACTTTTATATTCACGCCGCAGAATATATCAGGTAAAAGGAAAAAATGAAAAAAAGAAAGGTTTCAAACGCGACAACACTTTTACGTGGAATATGTTCACTCGTGTTCGTACATACGAACGGAGGGCCTCTGTTTGCGAAACGCGACACCATCGTCACAATGCACACTCCTCGCAGACACGACGCGTGACAATAAATAATAACATAGTTGTTAAGCTCGAGCTCGGCAGATCACCTTTGCTGTTTTTTGTAATCGCGTTACAATTACGTCTCGCTACTTAAGTAAGGCCGTTCATCCGATCAGCGTGCGCTGCTGGGAGCTCAAATTGACGGGTGTTTCGGTTTCCGTTTTCATTAACGCGCGAGCGCGCCTTTTTTACACGACGATATTTTTACAACGAATACACAACTCGTTCGTTAAGTATGGATCAGTCGTCGTTTCGTCACTCTTAATCACAGCTACATCGTCTTCCCTTCGTAACGAACTCTTCGCGATCCGATTCATTGCACTTGTACTTGAAACGCACTTAAACTCTTCTCAACGGCACAGCGCGATCGTTTTTTGAGGTATAAACCTAGATAGATAGATAGATAGATAGAGAGAGAGATAGAGAGAGAGAGAGAGAGAGAGAGAGAGAGAGTATACTTTGGTGGTTTAGTTATGATCCGTACTTACACATGTTATCATCCCGTACGTAAACACGCCTCCTCCCTCCGCATCGCTGTCGACAAAAAAAAATACGGATGCTTCGAGGGAAAATTAATTAATTAAACGCGCCCGCTAATTTGTAAATACGACCACCTTGTATCATTATCACTCCGATTCTCCACGTGCATCGTGAAAATGTGCGAAAGAGAGAGAGAGAGAGAGAGAGAGAGAGAAAGAAAGAGACGAAAAGTCGATCGACGAATAGTCGATGTCGAATATCAGTCGATATTTTCGTCATTTTTGACCTTGTAACAAATATTGCTTTTATTTCAATTGGACAATTAAAAACATTTCTATAAGTTTCCAAGTCGTAAAGAAGCTGAAAAAAGTCCTAATCAGTTGTAACAGTAGGTAAAAGAATATAGATAAGATAGATAAAAATCATAATATAGGTAATCGTCGACGTCGTTGTTTTAAGTTGTTGTTATGTTAATTTCCGTTTCATTTGTTCCTACGTTATTTCAAAGATTTGCCAACATTATGCTATTACAGTATTTTTTGAAAGATGCAAGATACAAGAGTACTCCGAAAAGATGTAACAATATCTATAAGCATAATCCCCGAGATATCGCCAGGACAGATTCCTGTTAGACCACGGAGATAAAGCAAATGCTGATCACGGTTAGGAAAAGGATGGGGTGACCACTATTCAGGATAAAATCTACGAAAGGATTCATTATGAGATGAAAAGATGTAAAAGATAAAGTGGCAATTTTTTTTTATTTAGACAAAATAATCTAACATTAGTCTTTTTATCTCGTTTATATCGACATAATTTTGTGGCAAATAATATTTTGTAATTATAGTAATTAATATCGATGACTGGTCGAAATTTATGTCTATATTTAAGTTGAATCGACTACAAATCTCGACCATCGATAGACCATTACGATCGACGTCTATTTGACTTTTCATTTCTAGCTGGGAAGAGAGAGAGAGAGAGAGAGAGAGAGAGACATTGCATCCAAAAGAATCGCGTCCCAAGTGCACTATTATTGTTCTAACACGCAGTTGGATTAACGATTCACCTAATCGACCGATGTATTATTAATCATGGTACAATTTCTTATACGCTTTCGACCACTATCGGCACTACGCGAGCGAGCGAGCATCGCCCCCGCGAGGAACCTGCTAAACTTATAAACGGTGAAACTTATTTTCCATTATTGTTGATGCTCGGCATCGAATCTTATCGGGGTGGACGGGACATTTTTATATCTTACGCGTCGGCGCAGCGTGCGTCTCGCGATAAAAGAGAAGGAGAAGGGAGAAAGGAAGGTGTCCTCGATAAGTGTCCTATCGAAGAGCGATCGCACAGCAGCTGCTGCTAGCTACCTAGTTGTTAAGTGATATCGCTGTAGAAAGCATGCTCTAGAATGTAAGGAGAATCGATCGGTGGGAGCGGACGAGCCGACTCCCGCGCGTTGGGGCGAACCATACCGATTTTTAATGTTATATATTCACGTTAGGCCTATGTACATATATGTGTAATGAGCTAACGAGTGAGAGTTATATATATATATATATATTTACATATATATATTTTCCCTTCCTCCTGTATCTCGTGTCTCAATCGTGCATACATGCCGTGTTTTAACGATGATATCGTACCTGTAAATAAAAAGCCATCGGAGTGAATTCTCCCTCTTTCCCTACATTAACACACACACACACACACACACACACACACACACACACTGTGCGAAGCAAAAAAAATACTGGAGTCCTGTAGTCCTGACATTAAATCTTTGTACATATTTAATTGCTTGCTTCATTCCGACCTTCTTTGTCAGTCACCGCCTCGAAAGAGAGCGATGCACGGAAAGGTGTCCTTATTGCATGTAAAAGTCAAGCGCGAAGTTTCCAGGATATCCTGTGCGATCCGACAAAGGCTATTCCTTTGTTGCTTCGGAGAATACGCGTTAAGTTTTGCCTCGTTACTTCTCGTTTTTATCGTTTAAACAATTATAATTTAATTATTTAATAATTATATATAATTTAATTATATATTTATAACAATTATTTAATATTTTATACATTATATTTTGTAATGTGCATACTGTATGACATTATAATGCAATGTTTTCACTGAGTTGTTGCAAGTGACGAATTTCATTCGTAGATTAAATTCGTTACACATGAAATATATATATATATATATATATATGTATGTATATGTATATGTATATTCTAATTACATGCGTGTGCAACTATGGACTGTATTGTGACTGCGTTCGTGTTACTAGCGACGACGATGTTGTGACGTCATCGTGACGAACGTTGTTTGTGACGTCGTCGTGACGAACGTTGTTGAATCGGCAAAGGTATAACTTCGCAAATAAAGGGTAATGATATGTAACAGGGCGCGACTTCCCAAGAGGGCGGCGTGCCCTTGACAGGTGAGCTTGCGAGGACAACGCAGCCTTTGGAGTGCGACGGCTGTCCTACGCCCCATGCTCGATAATCGAAGCACGACAGGGGTTCGCCTGTCGAGAAAAAATGTATTTCGTCATTCTTCTATCGCTAACACAGATAGACTTTTGGAAGTATATTTCGAGAGAAAATTGCGAGAATTTGTCATAAAAATCTCCTGTACAAATGTCGTACGCGTGCAATAAATAAATGTGAAAAGGAAGCTGCGCGTACCGAATTCGTTCTTCCAGATTCTCTCACTGTCAATGTTGCTGAGGCCCACGTATCTTGGAGTACTCGGCGAAACGAACCTCGCCAAGCCTTCTGTGCGCTCCTCGCTGATCACATGCGCGAGCGAGGCTTTCCTTTCTCGGCAGAAAGTCCGAGCTTGCGTGTAATTCAAGTGGTCGGAGGAGAACAGAAATACTCCCGCCTTGGGAATGCACTTCACCGTTGTGTTATCTGAAAATAATCCTCGTCGCGTAAAATAATAATGGTTTGCCTGATCCAATGGTTTGTTCGATCTATTGAATCCTCCTATCAAAAATTTCATGTAAAATTTAGCGAAAATCCTACTAATCTACCGTTGAATCGTATTATTTGAAGATACAGGATGGAAGTATTTTGGATTTAGTACGCGTGCTTGTTTGATTCGGGTTTATTTAATGTAAACAATATAATGTGATATTAAATATTATTTTGTTTGAATGAAAATGTTATCGCTTCATTCGAGCGAACCATGTTGTTTAATGGGAAACTACTGTATTATTTAGAGGAAATAATACATTTGGTGTTCAATAAAAAAGTATATTTCACTGTTTTTCATTGTTTTACCGAAACCAAAGAAGTTCTTTGATATTTTTCTAACATAGTATTACTTCTTTCAAACGATTTATTATTTGTCACCACCATTGTAATGCTTGGGTGAAAATATAAGAGAAATATGTTATTTGACGTAAAGAGAAAAATATTTATTATTTGAAAAACCAAGCAACCCTATTTGTTGAATCAAACATTCGTTTGTTTGCTCCATTCCAAATGGTAAATTTGCTTCAATTAAAGAAATTTTATCAAGTCCAACAAAATTTCTCTTTCTCTACACAGGTCTTTTGATGTATGTGTGTTGCTTGAAAATAACGATTCGTTCGATCTCTCGTTGAGTCTCATTAAGACTTTCATCGTTCGACGAAACCGGCTCGTAATGGAAATTTCAGAATTAACAAAAATTTTAAAAATTACCCAAGACTCGAACCTTAACACAGTCGAGACTCGAAACTTTCGGTATTCGAGTTCCTTCTTGACGCCGCTAGATGGCGCCAGGCAACGGTTTGTCGTTTTTGGACAAATTTAGCTGAACGGCTTTTATTGCAGTACAATTCTACGACAGATTTGAAGTTTTAGAATTTCATTATTTAATATTTATTCATCAAATGTTGGATCAATTAATATATATATATATATATATATATACACATAATAGTTCATTATTTAATATGATCAAACATTTGATGGATTTCTTATCATTTATCAAAGAGAAATCAAGGTACCATTGATAAAGTAAAATCGTGAACGACCCGTTTGTGACGTGCGATGCGTTTCAAAGTAAAGTTTACTCCAATTTACGTCCCACGATTGTTTAATAAGCATTACGAGAATCTATCTCCTGGAAAATGAGACCGGACGCACGTGCTGATTCGCTAAGTTGTGAATTCCGAGAGCACGTTCGCCCACCGTTCGTGACCGCGGTCTGACGTTCGTGATTGCGATTACCTGGCGGAACGAAAACTGGATACATGCTGTAATATTTGTGATTCGCCGCCGGTGTGAGAGTGGTCATGTTGTGATCCTCCGGGCACTGAAGAGCCTGGCACGTATTTTCCCAACTTCCTGCGAGGAAACCGCCGCGCGTCGCAGGATGGGCCGGATGGAGAAATTGCAAACATACAGATTAATTCCACTAATTGAATACGATAATTACACGGTGCTTTGCGTTCGCGCCGTGGCGCGTTATACTTCGCCGCAATTACGTTTTTCGCGGGAGGTATCGTGTAAAATTTAACTTTAATTACACCTCGCGTAATTACATCTAATTGCCTGGCTACTCGCATACCGGCACGATCCCTCGCGGAAACGAAATTGAAGGCGAGGGACTTCTTCGACGCGGCGAATTGCTCGCACTCGCTCACGTTGGAGACCACTTTTCGCGATATGATCGGCTGCTTCGAGCGCGAATTCTTCTTTATTAGCTCGTATTGCGGCAGCTCGTGGTAATTGATCTCGCAGCAACGATCGCCGACGGCCGAGTGTGCCGCGTGCATGGTCAATAAGAGCGACGACAGGCTGACGATCAGCATCGCGTGAGAACGAATCTCCGATTCGAAGAATGCGATTGAAACTGTTTCGAAGCGACTGAATTCGCTTTTCCCCGACGAGGCAGCAGCGAGCGGTACGCGCATCTCCGACTTCGGAAGCGCGCGTCAATCGGAGCGACAAGATAATCGCGCCTGAATCGGCGGAGATCGTGAATTCGGTGCGGGGCAGGATACAGTGATTGAATCTCGGTATTTTCTATCTTCCACGATGATCTCATTTCGGTTTATTCTTATGCATAAGTATGATCCGCCTTTGCAGCTGCGTCGCGATTTATTTGCTGCCGCGAGCAGCGGAACTCGGGGCAAGACGGTGTAGCGTGGTGAGAAGGGAAATACGTTATATAGAAGTAATTATCCAACTATAGGCTTGGACTTGTAAGAAGCGAATCAACGTGCTTGTCTGTGACGAACAATAACGGGTTATGCAAGTTCGAACGAGTTTGCGGAAAACAATAAATCTATTTGTGATACGATACTAAGGCTCGGTTTTTCATTTTCTAGTTAATTTAAGCACAATTTGATGATGTAAAAAATCTTTTTTTTTTCATGGCTAATGATTAAACTTTAAAAGTTACTATTACAAAACTATCAGTTTAAAAATTAACCATGAATAGACAAGCAATTTTTGCATTATTATCAGATTAAGCCCAAACTGCAAGTCGGCCAGAAAAACCGGGTCTAAATAGCTAAGTAAATCAAATAATATGTTATATTTTATAGTAGATTAGTTTTTTGTGTCAATTCAATTCCGTAATTGTATAAAACGCGCGTAGTTTCATATCTACTACTTGGGACAAGAAAGGGTCAACTGAATGCAGTAAAATTCCTATATTATCTTAATAATTTTTCATTACTATTATATTTTTAAATCACTTTGTGTCGCTTTGCTGGTATTATTTAGTGCATGTATTGCGCAGGCTTGCATTCATAGTCTGTGGAAGACTGAGTGATTCGTCAGATTTGTCAGCATTGAACACGCGAATTTCGTGCATGATTTCACATGAGGAAAAAAAGTAAAATTTATTCGTGTTTATATGTCAGTGATGACCGAAATCATCTTGCTTTCAACTATTTCACCTTATCCTCAACGCTATTCCATTTTACCTCAAGTTGTAAGGCAAGATGAAGTTAAAGAGTTTTCCTGAAAAAAGTTTTCTTCCATTCTTTATTTCTTTTGATCTCGATTTGGTCATATAATGTCGAAGTTTAATTAATGTCAAAAAATTAAAAAAGAAAATTCCTCCATTAAAATTATTTCTCTTTTATTAAGCCTTGTTCTTAGCGTCCCCGTGTTACCCCGAGTTTCCCGAATTTTCTGGAAAACAGGTTGGAAAAACGTTTATTTGTCCGTTTGTTACACGATACGAATTCCTGACGTTTTATTGAAATATCAAAGATAACATCGCAGTGTGTACATCATATGTATTGGCAATAATTACCCAGCGACAAACATATTATATACATCGCAGCAGATATATCCAAATGCAAATGGCAATCGTGTAATTACACGTACAGCAAGTCTTTATCTCGCGCGTTTGCGCCCAAGATTTACGATATTTGTACGTTGATTACGCAACTTCGCAAGAGAGTTTCACCTTTCCTATCGTTTCAACTCCTGAATGTCGGGTCTCTTGTGCGTGCCGTCGCAGAAGGGTCTGTTCGACGTTTGCTTACAGTTACACAGCCAATATTCCTTGGTCTCGGTGACGGTGAAGCGTATGGGTCTCAGCTTGATCTTGAAAAAGATGTTCCTGTGCGTGCCATCGCATAGTGGCTGACTCTTACTATGCCCGCAGAGACACCACGAATAATTCTTGCCGGCCTCCAGATGTAACTTGAAAGGTTTCTTGTCGTATATTAGCCCGTTACCAGGCTGATCACTGGCACTGTACGTCTCCCTCAGCGGATTCACGGGAATTGCCGGCTCCTCGGTTTTCGTGCAGAAGCGAGAGATCTGAAAGCAACGGCACATCGCTGAGTCAGTATCAAAGCAGAGTGACAGTCAGTGAATGTCACTTCTTCTTCAAAACTGAAATTTACGCTGCTTCTGTTACATTATCTTACAGACAATGAAATATTTTGATATCACTATTTTCCCGTAATAGAATTTTCCTTGGAATTATTTCAAATTTAAACTTGAACTTAATTTAGAACCAATAACACGTGGAAGATCTGTACTGATTCATTTAATTTTAGTAATTGCTCCTGCGGTCAGACGAGAAGTTATCAGAATATTCTCAGACCGGCTCTATCCTCGATAATAGATGCAACATCAGCGAACCATCCAGCTACCACTGCAATTATCACCGTGATTAACGAGACTTTCTCTGTCTATAACAAGGTCACGATTCCGAAGTAGATCGTTAATTAGTCGAGCCTTTCGGCCAGGACTGATCCCCCCCGCGATGAAAACATTGTACTGTGCGTTCGTGGCGGAGAAATATTAATTACTTCATCTACGACATCGCGTTTAGGTTAGGCGTAGTTAGGTTAGGAGAAGACGAGTTACGGGCGAGTCACAGAACAAAAGCTCTCGCGACGTTCAACTCTATCGGCTTACATTTTGGCGATGGTGAGCGCTCAGACGAGAGAGTCGTGGCAGTCGATTGAACAAGTTCATTCCGCTAAATTGCCGATCACGTTCCCGGAGCGCAGCTAAACCACAGCGAGAGAGAATCCGCGCGAAACAGCTGATCCGCTACTGCTGCCAACATCGGAGAGAGCGCGCGCGCGCGCGACTCCGCTCTCATTGACTCGCGGCGGGTATTACGTCACGGTCATCCTGGATTTGATAGCCCATTGCTAAGCGCATACCATAGTCAAGCACGTGACCGCCGATACTACAGCTGCTTACTAATGCGCTATTCTTTTTTTCTTGGATCTATTCTTTCGGCGGAATATGTTGCGCCATCTCTACCAGTGTCGGCGAGGTTTAAAGAGCGCGGGTATTAAAGAAAGTTTAAGCAGCCAGAGATACGAAAGTAAGTGTTCAGTGTGGCAGCGAATGCGTCCGAATGGGTCCGATCAGCGTAATTGGAGAACCCTGATTTGACCGACCATCGATGATTGCTGAAAATTGCACTTATGTATATTATTGTTAATGTTAATAAATGTAAAAGTATAAATGTTATAAGTGTGATATTATTAATGCGGAAATGCGGGGAAATTGGTGTCCGCATTTGAAGAGGAATCAAATTTACCTTAATCGGTATGAAACTCATGCCTCTAAGACAATTTGAAACGATTGGATGAAATGTTAATAGCGATGTGCACAGAGGGAAAAAGGTTTCTTTGGATTTGATGAAGTTTCTTTAATTGAAAGAAACCTGTCTTTTGGAGTAGAACAAACAAGCGAATGTTTGATTCAGCAAACAGGATTGTTCGGTTTCTCGAACAATAAACATCTTTACGTCAAATAACATATTTCTTTGTTTTCCTCCATACATTACAATGATTGTCGCAAGCAATGAAGTATTTGAAAGAAGTAACACTGAGTTGGAAAAATATTGGTGAACTTCTTTGATTTAGTGGAACGATATTTAATATGTGACGAAATAATTCTTCTTCGCGAAAAACGAAATATTATTTTCTGTCAACATTTTCTGTAATACTTTTTTTTTTTTATCAAACGTTTTTTCTATTAAACAACATGGTTTAGTGAAATAACATTTTCATTAAAAAGTTATATTTGATATTAAATTATACATTGTTCATATTAAAAAAATCCAAGTCAAAGAAACACGTTTACTAAATCCAAAGAAACTTTTTTTCTGTATAAGAAACATATAATGGAGAATGATATTGTTACAGTCCTACCGCTACTATATAAATTGTAAAAGTTTAACGAAGAAATGATGAGGATTTTCTTCTACTCACAATCAATTTTATTGATATTATTAAGCTGACCCGATCTCTCTAATTTTTTTATTCATAATCTACAATGCCTACCCTACTTCGCCTTTTATTTCTCCATTATGAGACTTACGATGGATATTTATTCGACGTGTATGGAATATCGAGATTACGAGCGGTCTCCGATTGCCCGGTTAGAAACGTCGTCTCGTCCGATTCACTTTCGCTGACGAAAGCGGGGCTAAGCGCTATGTAAGGAAAGACACGCGGGAAAAAACCTGAAACCGTGTACCAAAATCTCGTCGATACACGCGAGCGTAATTAGCGGCTAGCAAAACCAGCCCGATAAGAACGCGATCAGACGAACGTCTCTGCGTAAAATTCAATTCGTGCAATTTTTCGTAGCTGTTCACGAAGTGAACGTGAGCCAATGATCAAACACGCGCGTGCTCGAGATATCCACGATCTGTGGAAAAGAAGAAAAACGATGTTCTAGAAAAAAACATAAACAAGAGAAAGATATTACCCTGATGTGTAATCGCGCGCGCGCGAAGATATTAAAAGGATATATTTTGCTGAGGGGAAGACGGGACGGGCTTGCGTTTTATTCATTGCAGCATCATGGAATGCATTCGCGAGGGTAATTGACCGTCCACGACACTACGAGGACGTAAGTGGAGCGGACGCAGGGGTTGCTCATAGGAGATTATCGATTAGAAAGCCGATAATCTGTGCAACAAGCGGCGCGCGCGAGACTCGTCGCTTTGTATTCGATTTATTAACTACCAAGTGGAGACGCACACGCGAGCCGAGCTAAGCTGATTTTGTTTTGTTCCCGGCAAATTTTGCAATCACCGGCTCGAGTCCGATAGACTCGATCGACCGAAACACCCGATGCGAAAGTTTAACGAAGATAAACTCGTGAATAATTTGACACTACACTGAGAAAAAGAAATTGAAATCTCGCGAAGTAAATGTTTCTTGTGGCACTTTCTTCGATATTTATTGGTTAGGAAGAAATTTGACTGTGATGACGGAATATATAGTTTTGTGAAATATATAAACATACCTGTTTTTTTATTAATTTGTTTATATTTGCTAGGAATAACATTTTATTTCGCCGTGTTTAAATAAACGTCTATTTCTGTGAAAGAAACCCAAACACGTTGAAGAAATTTCTGGTTTGAAGAAGAAGAAATTTGGTTGACAGGAGGCAGAAATTCTGTTGCCCTCGACCGAAGCACATTCGATTCCTTCATTAATCCGACCACGGTCTTTTTTCCCCCGTGTTCGTGAATGGGTAAGAATAAGCATATCGTAAAAAAAGTATCACGATACCGGGAAAAACTCGCTAGAAGTCCTGTACTTCATTCATTCACGTATTTCATCACGTTCGACGGAAAAGAACGTTATCGCGCGCCGCGACTTCCTCCCTCGTCACCATTGTCATTGTCACGATTATTTTCATCAATGCGATCAGCGGTGGCGGCGTGAGCAACACGAGTAGCGGCGGATCGAGTGGCTCTTCAAAGATCGCTTAATCCTATTTGGGACCTACTTTTAAAACGCGCGCGGGAGAAAGTAAGAGGAGCTGCCGATGGAGTGACGGCGGTCGCGTGCTTGAGAAAGTAAAGTCCCTTTCGCGCATAGAGATGTATACCCGCGTATACTTGCGCCGATACATACGCTCGCGCGTAAGTCTCTTACCGTGTACACCATGCCGATTTATATGGGTCGCGAGAGGAAGTCGACGTTGCTCCTAATAATGCACGTGGAGAATCTCCTATCTCGGCTGCCCCATAATTTCGCATTCCTCCTACCGCTTTTTGCCTATCGCGTAGAATCTTTTCGCACTAAATTACACGCGGACTTGCGTTCTACTCCGTTACCACATGATTATGACACGATAAAGATAAGTGAATGATAATGGGAAATTTCAAAGGAGTAAATTCGAATTGTTTTCTTGTAGTTTTTCCAAAGAGAAATTATAAATATTATTGAAAGAAAAGAAATTATCAATCGCAAAATTCATTTGGCAATTTGTTAGAGTGAGTGATAAATACAGAATTGGAAAGGAAGTTAATTCGAATCATTTCCTTTTAATGTTTTAAAAAGAGAAATTACAAACGTTACTAAAAAAATTATAATAATTTTGAAGTTTATTTAGCAATTCGTTTGGAAATAGAGGATCTGTAGAATTTCAATATTAAATTACACAGAGGAAATGTTAATATTAAAATACACAGAGAAAAAGGTTTCTTTGGATATAGTATACGTGTTTGTTGGACTTGGGTTTGTTGAAAATTTATAATATCAAATATTATTTTGCTTGAATGAAAATATTGTATTATCATGTTGTTTGGTAGAAAAAAGCAGTATCACTTGGAGGAAATATTTTGTTTTCAATAAAAATAATTTATTTTATTATATAATTATATTAAATATTATTCCATTGAAACAAATTCTTGTTTTTTTATATTTTTGTAATTCAATATTTTGTTTTTTAATATTTTTCTAACAAAATGTTACTTTTCACGAATAATTTATCGCTTGTGACAACCATTGTAATATTTGGATAAAAATACGAAGAAAATGTTATTTGACGAAAAGGTATTCATTGTTTGAGAAACTAAACGATCCTGATTGTTGAATCAAATATTCGTTTTGTTGCTCTATTCCAAAAGACAAATTGATTTCAATTAAAGAAATTTTATTAAATCCAAATAAATCTTTTCCTCTGTATGTAAGAATTAAAGCAGCGTAAAATAGAAGAAGATCAAATTTATTAGCACATGTGTTACCTCACCGGACACTTTATTGTCCTCCCGCAATCAATTATTCACAGTTATCATCCTGCAACGGCTCTTTAACTGACTCATTGACTCTTCAACTGCCCGTGATTGTAAATCATATAAAATTGGCGATTGACCCGGCATTAAAATCAACCTGTAACACTTAGCGCCGTGAATGTCGAAGGAACGTTTTACAGATAGTCCGACAGGTAGTTCATCACTTGTAATTCTCCGCATTCTCGCGAGTCTCGCGAATTATTGGAGCAGGGACGAACGCGAGCCCATACACGATACATCGCACGATATTTTCCTTTTAAGGGAAAGATTAGGAACGGACGCCTCGATTTTCACGCCGCTCTAATTAACGTCATACTCGCGTTACACCATTGATATTTACGTCCAAAGGATATTTCGTTTATCGCTTTATCCGTATATCGCGATTTCGACAGAGAAGGTGCACGTGACGACCGCATTGTTCCTTCCTTACTTCCCTCCTTCCTTCCTGTTGTCGCAATTGCGGCACGGAAATAACGCGACTGTTATCGATAACATAGTATGATGTCACAATCGTCATCGATAGTTTAATATGACGTCACGCAACGTTACTTTTTCGTTCACTTTTTTCCGTGACGTTACGACTTTCCTTGGATTGATATCGCCGGACAATTGTCATGTATTTCTCCAGCCGCGTCACAATGGCCGCGCGAAGGCACGTGTACGCAAAAGACGATGTAAGCCACCTAATTGCAACCCGGGGCTTCCTCGATGTTGCGCAATGCGAACACACGTCTCCGCTCTTTCCCCGACGTTGGTAAACCGCGGGCATTCCGCTCGCGTTAATCTGTGAATTTTCACAAAATCCATATTATGAACTAAAGTGCGCGTACACTTAGCGATCGGGCATCAAACGAACGGAACGAACGTGAACTTTCGTTGTTACATTTTGGAAAATGCGCGCATAGAAAAAAAAGATTAGTCTTAAATCAAGAACCGACATTCTCCGGCAAGAAACTCTTCTGTAATCGAGAGAATTATAATCTTCTTGGATCTTTTAGTCTCGATTTGATCGGATTTCTATCGATGCAAGTGTAACTAGAACCCGATTTGAGACAAAATCTCTTCTAAGATGATTATAATATCCTTGCTTATATCTGAGAATGTTTCTCCTTGATTCAAGGTTATGATTTTCCATGTATGTTGTAATAAATCCGAGCGGAACGGGCGGATTTTCTCACAAGACTGCTGTAGATGGTTTTAAAGAAAGTTCGTGCGCGGTTTAAACGGTCGAATACGTCGCGCGCTCGCCGCTCGTTCGTCAGGTGTTACATTCACCTTTACACGAACAAACAAGTGAAATTTCTGCGCCGATCTATCGAGCATCGCGTCGCCGGGCGATAAGCCGCTGATTCGCGGGGGATCGCAGCCACGGTAGAGAGAAATATCTCTAAAATAGAAAGAAGAATCTCTCCCACTTCCGGTGGAGCGCACAATTCGCTCGCGTCGCGGCGATAAACGCGATGGGATACGTCGTACACTTTCGAAGTTCACGGAGAAAGTTACACCTGGTTGACTCTAGGTGGGTGCCAGGCGACTCGTCTAGACGGGAATAAAAGGAATAAAAGGAGCAGCATCGATGATCTCGCGGTTTCGACCCAGTTCTTGCGCGCGCATTCCCAGCCGCGACATTCTTCTCTCAGACGAGTCGCGCTCTCTACAACAAGATCTCGCCGACGGCCGTGCGAACACTTTCGATCTTAATTGAGCGCCTTCTCTGCGCCCGATCTTTCCTTCTAATCGATGCAACCGCCGGCTGTTAATGAACCTCGTTAGTCGATCGACTCGCCGCCGGCAACGCACGCGTCAGCGTAACGTTACGTATACACTTAAGATACGAGTTAAGCGACAAAACGATACCATGAAATCTCGAGTAATCGAGAGATAATCGGAGAGATTCCGATCGCGTCTGTGCGAGATCTCCACTTGGGAGATGTCGTTCGATACGCCCGGAAGATTGCGATCCGATCGCGAGCTTAATGATTCGTTCGATCACTCTCACTAACGCGGATGTGTGTGCGTGATTTCTTTAAACGCGGGTCTTTACGGTCTTGTACGCAAAGAGATAGTTCGTTTAATGAGACAGCCCGGCGCTCGTGAAGGTGTCAAAGAAGAGAAAGGAGCTAATAACGCACATATGCGTCGTCGAACGTGCGTCGCCTACTTTCATTTTCATCTAGAATACGATCTGCATAAATTTTCGGCGTTCGCACACATAAACGTAACAGTTTACGTTAACGGTTCTCGTTGCCGAGATTACCGCGCGGTGTTCATCATAATGTCAACGTTCGATTCTACGTCGCACTCTCTCGAATCGTGCGCGCCTCGGTTCTTACTAAGAGACTGGAACCGGCCGCAGTTCCGTGATTTCTTCAGCGTCCTCTACCGCACCTTCCCTGCTCGAAATCGCCTCGGAGATCACGCAGATTCCACAAGTTGCGCCACGGCTTCGTGAATCACCCCCGCGTATAAAACACACCTTTACCGTCGGATATGACGCGGAATATCGGCGGCCGATTTCTTTAACTCGTCGGAGGAGCGCGGAAAAAGCGCGCTCAATCGTCGCGTTCTCATCTCCGTGTCCTTCGGTATTATTCGAGACCCGCGAGTAATTCACACGATCAGCGCGTAGGAATGTTACGGCAATCGGCGAGCTGATCTCGAAGTCAATCAGGTTGGCTCGTCGCTCGACGATCGTCCGTCGATTGGCACGCGAACGCGCCGACGAGCGGGAAAGTGGCGCGAAGTCGGCCCGAGTTTTGCGCGTACGCGCCGCCGAAAAAAGAAAATCATTTCATCGAGCGATTGTCCCATCACCCTCGGCGGCGGTCGCCGGCTTTCACCGGGGCTTAAATAATAATTCACCGATTTCCTGATGCCCCGCCGTCCGTCGTCGCGCCGTCGTCGTCGTAAATTCCGCAAAAAAAGGAAAAATAAAACGTTCCGGATAAAACGTCACGGCGGTGCCCTTTTAATGGCCCGGATTGATGGCCCGACGAGTTGAGAATTTGTCCGGAAGTTCGGAGTTTAACCATCGCCGGCTCCGAGGTGTAAATCAATGTTGACCCAACGTGCGCGCCGTGCACACGATATATCTTCGCTAATTCATTCGGACGCTCGGTCGATGCAGATTGCGGATGCAGAAAAATACGAACTGTACACAGAGAAGATCCCTTTGGATTTAGCATGTTTAATTTAGCGTGCTTAATTTGCTTAACACGCTCGCTACCAGGGTCTGAGAAGAAAATCTTACACCAGGGTGTTTTTTGTTAGAATATGTCCCCAACTGACACGGGTCTGTTTGGAATATGTTTATAACATAAAAATGTAATTATCTTTAGACCAAGGACATCCTACATCTACTTTATTGTTTTTTAACTCAACAATACTGTCAAAATTTATTGCAATTCGTTATCATAATCTGATAAAGAACACGCACCGCACATCTGGTAGCGAACCTGTTAATATAAAAACAACGTAGTTTAATATTAAACCATTCTGTTTGAATGAAAATGTTGTTTCATTATAATAAATCACGTTGTTCGAGGAAAAAAGTATTATTTAGAGGAAATATAATATTTGGTTAAAAAATAATTGATTAATTAATTTATCAATTTCTTAATTTATTTCATACATGAAATATTGTTTCAACGAAACAGAAAGAAGTTCTTTAATATTTTCCTAACATAATGTTACTTTTTTTCAAATAATTTATGGCTTGTGACAACCGTTGTGATGTTTCAATGAAAATACAAAAGAAATATATTATTTGACATGTAAAGATATTTATCGTTTGAGAAACCAAACAATCCTGTTTGATGAATCAAATATTCGTTTGTTTGTTTCATTTAACAAAGTTCCTTTCAATTAAAAAAGAAATGCATTAAATCCGAAGAAATTTTTCTCTCTGTGTACGCATTCGAAACGTTTCAAAATACACTTGCACGCACCTTCTCTTTTTTTTCTCGAAATTTCAGTGATCCTGGTCAATTTTCTCTCGTACTTCGGAAAAACACAGAGCTGGCTGATTATGAAAATTAGCGATTTTCATAAAAACTCCAAAGAGGAGCCGAGAACGCTGTATGGCGAGAAGAACAGTTTCTCCTATATTTTTCATGCTCTTTTTCGATAAAACAATGGTTCGCACTCGTTCCCAGAACAGTCGGTTGCACTTAATTGTCTGAAATTACTTCCTAAATGTTCGCGGCAGTCAAGCAAAGCGTGAAGAAATGTAGTGCGAAATCGGAAGTGCGATTTTTTGGACCTTCGTTGCGGTGCAGCGGACAGATCGGCGGGTTCGCGTATGAAATTTCATCTTTGCGTTCGCGTGCAGCGATCGTCTTGTCCATCATCGTCCATGATTATTAGAATTTGAAATTTAGAGATTCCGCGACAGGCTCGAATTATCCCCCGTACGGAAATTGTCGCACGCATCGTAGTATACTTTCGTTCGCGCTTTTTGGAATACGCGCGTGAGCTCTCACTTCGATTAAACAAAACGGTGATGCCGGGTGGGTAAAACTTTCTAGAGTGTCAACGAAATTAGGTACTTCGTGCGCCTCGTCTCGTGGAAGTCATTTGGGAACAAAAGAACAATGCGGCTTGAAATTAAGCAGTAGTCCATCGTGGCTTTTGGCGACACCAAGGTGTCGTTCACCCCTCGGGATAGAACTCACTCAGATGAATCTTGAAAAATGCCGTTTGAGAAGAAACATGACCGACTATACCTTTTATTCGTGACAACTGATATTTCCCGAGTCGCAATTTTAGTCCTGCTTTAAGTTTAATTTAGTTCTACATTAAATGTTCGAATTCTTCTATCGTGCTTCTTTGGTGCAAAAAATAAATGGAGAAGTTATTATTCTTTTCTTCGCTGGAAGACTTAACGTAGAACTAAAATTTCGGATAATTAATTCCCTTCGTAGCATTAAGCCCGAATCAAGATTTTTAATTTTGCATTAAATGTTCAAGTGAAGAAAACGGAAATAAGTTCCCGCCTGCAGCATCAAAGGGGCCCAATAAAAGACCTTTGAACATTTAACGTAGAACTAGACTAGACTTAAAGTAGGACTAAAATTTTGACTCGGGAATGAGTACAATTAGTGGGAACTTATTTTCGTTTTCTCCACTTGAAGGCTTGATGTAGAATCAAAAATGTCGAATCGGGTCCCCATTTATCTTACACATGTGTGCAGAAACGTATAAACGTATAAATCTTTTCTAAATAAAATAAATAAAATAAAATTCTAAATAAAATGTCATTGCTGCAAAATATGCGTGGTATCGCGAAATTGTTGGTCAACGGTATCAATCAGCGAAGAGGCGAAACTTAACTCCGAAGTGACAGGATACTCTTCCTGGATTCGCGACTCCCCCTCCCGATCAAACCGGGTGTTACGGAAGGTCGTTGAAGCCGTGGACGATATAAAAAAAAAAGAGAGAAGGAGAAGAGGAAAGTCATCCTGAATCGCCGAAGGACAATCGCGTCCTCCTCGACGGGCGCCGGTTGGTTTTCTTCTGATCCGGAGCGTGGCGGAGAGGTGGCGGCGGTTTGTCGCGCGCGGCGTGCATAGTGGGGGCCACGCGAGAGAGTTTTACGTACCGAAATGAAACTACTCGGCGGAGAAAGTGAGAGCAGACGTACGACGTCGGACACTGAGCGCGAGCAGGCGTTCTTCGGGGCTCCTCCAGGAGAGAAGATAGACATGGTGTGAGCCCGTCACGGTGCGGACCTTCGCCGCCGCCGCCGCGTGGTTACCGATACGCTTCATCGGGCCCACGAGAGCAGTGGTGCGCCCGAGTGGCCGCGGAGAAATTCTTTCAGGACGTCGGAAAACTCGAGAATCTTCCTCTCGGAAGACACGCTCGATCTTGCGAGTACCAGTGAGAGTGAGAACAGAGGTGGATAGTCGATCACCTAGTGGAGGGTCGAAGAGACACCGGTCTTTGACAATGCGAGCTGGTCTGTGACAATTGAAGGCGACTTCACCTGCTCTACGAAACCTTATCGATAGGTCAATAGTACTTTATCGTGTAGTGATAACGCGCGTCGAAGTTGGTGACGAAGTAGTTTCGAAGGGACGGCTGAAATAAAGGAGCATCTTCGCGCGGATGAATCTGCGTATGTAAATCGCGAGTGTTCGCAGCTTCGTGACGTAATCGAGGGTTGGGGATCGAAGGACGTGGACAATCGAGGACGAAGACTCATCTCGCGGTGACACGGAGAAACGCTTGTCGCAACGGTATCCTCGGTTGTGTTATGGTGCTGAGGACTACTTCGGTCAGACGAAGAGGTCGCAGAAAAGAGGGTGGCAGGAGTAGTTTCCTGGCGGGCTCCTCCTGAGAAATCGATCACATTGGCTCGATCAATCGAGGAGAAATCCGGAAAGGTCAGGTCCGGTTTGATCCGGTAAGTCGGTGAGTGCGACTAATTTGTTTTTCTAGACCGCTGCTCGTTGGTTTATTTTGTTTCTCGCTTTCAACTTGATCATTCGGCAAGGCTAATGAGGATGCGCGCGAATATCATACGAATTATCGACGATATTTGATCGCAATCCAGAAAATCGTACTGTGCGATTCTCTTGTAGAGTCGACGGCTGAAACTTGACCGTCGGAGGTTTTTTTCTTATTAACGCGCACAGAAGAACAAGTAGTTCCCATAGCTAAAAACTAGCTCCGACAGTTAAAAATGAGCTCTCACAGATTAGCTATTCACATGAATGAAATGAAATTCAGCTGATTTTTTAAATTAATTTAGCTAATTCCTTTTCTCCCTGTACCTAGTTTTTACTCCCACAGGTAAAAATTAGCTGTTCATATAATATAACTGAAACTCAGCTGGATCTTTTCGTCAATTTAGCTAATTCTTTTTGTCCAGGTACCTTGCTTTTAGTTCCCACCGCTGAAAACTAAGTCTGATAATTCGTATTACACGGAGAACTAATTTCTTCTTTCCTTGCGGGACATAGGAAAGAGCATCGCTTCGCAGCTAACGGAAGAAAAGTTGTTTGTGAGAGAAAATATTATTGCATTTCCATAATAAGATGCGGTTTAGGTCTCGCGGTTGGATCGTAGTCGTACGTGTGGTTCATTACCGGATAGCAACGGTAATGTTATCGGCCGATGTTGTATTCCTTCACTTGGCGGAACTCCTTAAAAAATGTATCTCTCAATCAGTGGTTGGTCTTTATCTGAACAATGTAAAAATCGGTCTGCGTTAAGTGATCAACACGGCTTCGGAAAAACCCGGGACTTTCTCCCGCGGCATTTCCTCGTGACGTTGATTGTACGTACGATAGATCGCGCATCAAGAACGCATCTCGCACAAAGCAGACGAAATTGATTCGATTTATCGGTATTACCGGCGGGATAATAGTTGCGCGTAGGCACGCGGAACGGAACGCTCGGTATCATTTCGTTAGGCTTAATGTGCGATTAAATGGCGGTTACTATAAAAGCAGGGAGAAAGCAAGATCGCACCGGTGGAGAGCGCCTATCTTTCCAAAGAGAGGCTATCGGCGTAGTCTCTTACGTATAAAAAGTGTGTTAAGCGAAAAGCGCAAGCCGGTGCGTGCGGTGATTTTGATGCATCGAGGCGATCGGTGCCGCATTCGTTCTCAACCTGGATCTTCGCCCCATCATCGATGAAGTTTAACAACCGTCGCCCCGGTGCTCCTATAGATTCCGCGTATGTGACGCCTAGCACCATGGCAGAAGAAATCAAAATGATATTAAAACAAACGAATACTCCACGATGGATCACACGGTGTCGGATCATTCGTAACCGTGTTCGATAACAACCTCAGCATTCGTTCCGCAATTGGCGAGCGACGATCGTCGACTTGAACGATTCGAAATCACTACGGACTCGCTGGTAAAAGGCGACACGTCTCCTCGTAGAGATCCGACGCGATTATGATATGCGAGATGGTTTCACTCCGGGACTCTTACTTCACGCGGAACAATTGTACAACTCACAAAATTTACGAGACGAGTGAAAGGTGAAAAAGAAAAAAAGCGAGAGCTTCCTCGGGTGGGCTGGAAAGTGATGTATTTTTTAATCCCGAACGAGAAGAAAGTTACTGCTAATTTCGGAAGGAAGACGCGGTTTCGCAAGAGACGCCGACGGTTTAACGCGCGGGCCGTCACGTGGCGTCGGCGTTGCCTCGAGTCCGCCTCGGTTTTTTAAGCTTCTGTCCTCGTAGGCAGTGAAAGTACTTCCGTTCTTTCTCAAAACGAAGCGCTCGCGAGCGTCGCATTGAGGATGCACGCTTCGGTACCATTGTGCGCGTTGCCTAAACACTCCTACTTGATGGTTTACGTAACGGAATTCGATCGAGGTCCGAGGAGAAACGTGGGCTGGAAGAGGAGTAGTGCTCGTTGCTGCACGAGCGGCCTTTAAACGGATTCGCGCAGGACCCCCTGCAGAATCATCAGGGAAGCCCGTCGCGATGGAAACGTTATTTTCGCTCACGTCGCTGCACGTCCGCAGTCGCGGCGCATTCCGATCTCGAGCCTGAAAACGACACAGAAACGGAGCGCGGCCGGTGTGAGAAGATTCGTTACACAATGGAAAGTGTTCGTCACGAAAGATATCGGTGAATTAGACCGAGAAAACGCCTGCTCTTTTCAAGGCCGTGAACAAGAGCAGCGCGGCTGCGACGAGATTTCTTCGGAGAAGAAACCGGTTTCTATTATATCTTCCGAAAGGAAGCGCGGGTGCGTGTTTTCGAAACGCGCCGAGCCGAGTCGAGCTTTGGACGTGGCCGTGGAGGCGCGTTACGCGGGCAACTTATCGTTCCTAGCTCGAAAGTAACGACGTTGAGGAGATTCTAGTGTTTGATCAAATGCGAGATAAATCTGCGATGTACACGTGATATGAAAGTTAATCGAACTAACAATGCGTAACAGAAATGTAATGATAATCTTTGCTGTACCGTTTCCGAGATATCTAATAATAAATTTGTACGTTTGCAAGCATAGAAACTATCATCATTTCAAGGAATTTCACGAAATTTCTCCCAACTTGACATATTTGCGTATAAGATAGAAGTTTAAAAAATTAGTATAATATTAAAGACTAATATACATATATTACAGACGCATTTCAAAATTATTGACTGTTTCATTTGAAAAATATAGTAGTGGATAATTTATAGTAATATTCAAGATATCTATGTTTAACGCATATATTTAAACGCTTATATAAACACTTATATACGTCTTTCTATTATCTGTTAATCTCTATTAGATTAACTGATGCATAAATGCAGCGTTAATAAGAAAAATAGAAGACAATATTTTCGTATTTATAATATTGTGTATATATATTTACCTCGGTTTTGTTTCAAATTAACATTTATTATTTGATTAATGAAATAAATGTATAGTGAAGAAATTTTGCTTCACAAATAGTAAATTTGTGAAAGATCTTTTTGATCTGCTACTATCGAAAATATTAGCGCAAGAACCTCTTTAACGGACTTGATGAATAGCGATCAATTAATCCTGAATATGTATGCCAAGCAATTATTAGGTTTTACTGTGCTAATTAATTAGATTTATCATTGAGCAAAACTCATAAAAAGGAATCCGTGCGAATGAATTTGTAGCTGGTGTATAGAACAGAAAATTTATGCACCGGCTACGAGATGACTCGTGTTTACCGGTCAATGTATTAATGAGGCCAATAATAAGAGATATTATAAGACGAATAATTAATGCGAGGTACTAATTAGTAATTCGATTTTTTCGGAAAAAAATCGGGATGTAGGGTCGTTTCAAAAATTCCTTCCGTTCTTCATCAAAATGTACATATATAACATTTATTTATTTTAAAACATAATTAACATATTTTTTTAAGTATGCGCTGTTCTGCTCGATGATCTGTCATTTCTTCGGCAGCTGCGTGATCTTGCGCTCGTAGAAATTCTAGGATTTCTGAATGAAAAACTGATTACCAAAACGGATCGAACTTTTGCATCAATAAAAATTAGAACGGCAATATTATATCCACGATTAAAAAGGAGCTTCGACTACGTGACGTTCAAGCAGACAATGCAGGCGATGACGGGATATTTAGTGGAAAAACATAAGAGGCAGTTTCAAAATTTAATAATTAGCGAAGGCGGGATATCGTGGAGTTGTCATTACGCATTACGTACACGTTACACGGAAAATTAGCCGCGTCCGCACGATGAATGCGGGAGAATGGGGATACACGTGTCCAGATGTACAGAAAATAGGAATTAGCTGTGCACATAACACAACTGAAATTTAGTTACCGGATCCAGCTTGCAGCTGTGGAAGCTAGAAACTGGATACAGGAGTCAAAGAATTATCCAAATTAACTCCATTTCAGTTGTGTTATACGAACAGCTAATTTCTACTCGCGGGAACCACTTTTTAACTGTGAGAGCTAGTTTTTATCTGTGGGAGCTACTTCTTTTTTCCGTGCAGCCTCGCGTCCGGAAAATTGCCACCAATTAACTTCTTTTTATTATATAATTCCGGGCCTTGTATATCATCGCCGGATCGTCGTGGCTCGGTGGCGCGTGGAGCTTTTCCCCGTGACGCTTCGCCGGTTGCATTGTTACTTTAGCTATTAGGCAGTGCGCCGAAGGAAAATCGCGGCTGATCCTGGCAGCGGAACGCACGAGAGGGACGATTGTCCTTCGATTTCGGGGAAAGTAAGCTTGCGTCGCGCCGCCCGGAGAAAGCGATGGTTCCGCGGCGGTTTTTAACGTCGAACGCGGAATTCAAGACCGCGCTCGCGGACTCGAATATCGCGGGCTCGCGGATCACCGGGCGGGGGAAAAGAATACGGCCGTCGATCCGTGTGGGTGCTTACACGTGCGTGCGTACGTGCGTACGTTGCTTTCACTGACAGCTGGAAACGGACGCGCGCCGCGTCTCCAGCTGGTGATGCGGTATAGCCTGCGGTTGGAGTTTCTTGCAGCGAATACAGGGCTCTTCGGGCCGCAGAAATTAATTCGACGTCATATTATCCTGCGGTAAATTGCGGTAATTGAATTTTCTAGACTTAGAGTAGAGTTGTGGGCTGCAGTAAGGAATGAAAAGGCGACGGGAAGTTGGGAGAACTCAACCGTTGTATTGGCGAGATGTCTTACCTGGCGGTATTTGTTGGTCATTCTTTCGGCGGGCCTTTTGTCACATCCTCGTGAAATCGTATCAACGTTATCTCCGACCGATGTCACTGGTTAAATGAGCCGTATCTTCGACGCCGATACGTAACGTCACGCGACGGAAGACCATCGGTCTTACGACATTTCAACGTGAAGATCTCGGAAGATCAGTTTCGTTACGAGCATGACGGAGAAATGAAGCGAACGATGTCTCGCTACCTGAGATGATATATAAATATTGCCCCGCATAACAACAATACATTCAACGTTGTAACACATTTCCGCGACTCAAAGCGCGCGCGGTCATTTCACAAAAGCGAGGACACGGTCGATCGGGTTGCGGGCGAATGTAAAGGAAATTGCAGCGTTTCGCCGGCCGGTATAGTTCGCTGAAGGAAAGACGAAGACCACGTAAGAAATCGCGATCGCGGAATTATGAAGATCCAGGCACAAAGGCGATCGCGTTGTAATAATCGAACACTTTCACGGTGAAATTCCGCGGCGCAACAGATTCGCGTGCATTTGCATGGCGTTTCGCGACGAAGCTCGACAAGCTGGGACAAAGGGGATAACGGGAAGAACAAAGACGGGTGGCACCGAGGAGTCAGCGAGCAGCGATTCGTAACTTCCGCTGGTACGCCGGGACGGCCGGCTGCGTGAACGTGAACTTCACACCGTCGCGCACGCAAGAAGTGCACTTTCACTTCTGGTGGATCCACGCGACGGAGAGCCAATGACCTACTAACACATCGAACCGTTCACCTCGCGCCACGATTGTTGGTCCGGCAAGGCCGCCCACCGGGGATTATCCAACGAACAATTATATCCTCCCCGCCTTTTTTCTCTCCTTTCGGCTGCTCCTCCTGCTCCTCCGAAAGTCGCTGCCCGACTAGATCGAACGTCAAGTAAACGATCCATCAACGCCAATCACGTGCTTCCCGCGGATCTCGCGAATTTCTGCTTCACAGCAGGACTTTGCAGAATTTGTTTCTTACGCATTGCATCCGGGGACTCCTCGCTAATTCGAAAGTGATTCGTCTGCTACGAGAATACCGCGAGGTAAAAATACCTGTGCCTGTTATTTCGGTCTTTAAATGCAAAGATTAAAATTTTCAACGTGGAAGATATATACAGATATATTCTACATATTATATTGTTCTATATTGAGAGTATAAATATTCACATTTAGAGATCAAAGCAATAAGAATGCTCAGAGTTAGATACGTGTCCAGGCATTGGTACTTTCACTTGACGGAAAAAAAAAAAAAGATCGGTTGAATTCACGTGGTAATGAACGAGCCGAACGTCGTCTTTGTCGAAGGAAACGTAATTTTTCTGACTCTATGAGAGTCTAAATTTGCCGTGCGAGAGCCGGAAATTCTATTTTCTTCGGCCAAAACGCATTCGATTGGTCCATTGTCACATTAATTCAATTAACTTTTCTCCTTCGCATGGGATTATCCCCGACAGTTTCCGCGAGGCCCACGCGAAGATCACCATTCGCGCAGCTAGGCGAGAGTATTTGATTACATCTCAGCGACTATGTGTCGTTTTCTCCCGCTGACGTTCCTGATCGGGCGATAATTTCATTCGACGAGGATGCTGCGCGAGTCCGAACGACGGGTCTTCTTGTGTGTAAACGTCGTGATATTCGGTTCCGGGTGAACTTCTTTACTTTCACTCGTTACGGAGGATCGTGACGCAAACTGGATTTCGTCGCGTCGAGAGGAATTCTACCGGTGAGAGGGGGGGGGGTGGCTTTGAGGAAGTTGTTTTCCACGTTGTTTCGTTTGCGTTACCTGAACGTGAGATCTCCTTGTTCCACGTCTAATATGAATCACAGACGATGCAATGAAAATGTCGAAGAGACTGCGGACTTACCTTGCGGACAGAACATGTTGACAATTGACGAGGCGCACGAGAGAATAAAAATGTAAGCTGCGCGGAGAATTTACTTTCGGGAGCGCGAAAGGACGACCTTAAATATTCATCGAGTTATTTCGATAGGATTGCCCACGGAGAAAGAGAGATTTTGCTTCAGTTCCATCTTAAAATTTATCTCTATGTAATTCGCTTTCACACCTCGTAGCTTCGCGCAAAGAAACATCGCTCGCGAACGAGCCGTGCCAAAAGAAAGTTCCCCCTTCGGCCGCTCGCGACCGGCCGCAACCTGATAATTGTAGACAGAGGCGGGCATTCCTCGACATTCGAAGCAAAATCTTAGAGGATTCCGTCTGATTACAAGCCCGAGCGATGCGCATTTCCTTTCGCCGGGAATCACGTGCTCTAATGGCGCCCGATGATGATTAACGACTCGTGAAACTCGACTCGAAGAGAAAATCGGTCCGCCTCGAGTAGCGACAGATTGTTTAAGATTCCCAGCATCATCGTGCGTGGAAAGGTGACTCGGATTCTCGCACGTGCGCGTCTCTCGCTGCGCCGCCGGCGATTAATCTATTTTTCCACTTTCTTCCACTTTTCATACTCGCCGAATCATTTGCATCGTCGCGAGTGTTTCTTTCGCCGAGCGTCGCCTCGTTCATTTCTAAACGTCCCGACGCGTTCTGCCCGCAGCGAAACGATGGGTGCATCGAGGCCGCGCCATTGGCTTCTCGCTGCGGTCGTCCTTACCGTCTCCTCGAGTCTGGCGAACGAGACCCAGCAGCTGTCGAGCTTCGACCCCTCCTCGGTCATCGACGCGCTAAAAAGAGAGACTAATCGCACCGGAGTGGCGACGCTTCGCCCGCGAAGATACGTGCGATATCCCACTGGGCCTTCGGCTTACTTCTTGGACGGCGGCCCGCCGCTCGGCAGGAACCTTGGGCCGCACCCGGTCGCGCGATTCGCACCTCAGGTCCAGTTCCCCTCGTGGCGGCAACACAAATCCCTCTGGAGAAGCCCCGTCGCCGATTACAACAGACCGGTGATGGCCCATCGAACCCCGCGCCTGATATTCCGAGACAACGACTTCCTGCCGCCGGGAGGCGGCGCGGCCTCCTTCTTCCAGCAGTCAAATCAGCTGCCAGAATTCGAGGATGACGCCCGAGGTAAGAGCTCCTTCCTTTCTCTTCCTTCGCTTCTTTTAATTGCGCTGGCTTACGTATCGTGCATTGCTTCTGTCTTCTTGATTGAATTTATACAGGGTGTCTGACGCAAGCAGCAATGTACTTGGTTTAGATCAATGTAAACATAAGTCTTCTGTCATGGATGGAGACAGCCACGCAAAATTTCGAGTCGTTAATCATTGGAAATGCCGGCCATATATAGAGAGGATTCCTTAATTAACTCTTTAAATAACTTAGAAATTTGCGCAGTCATTGTAAAGTAGCGAAGGACTTTTTGTTCAGAATGGCCTGATCTGCAGTAAGAAAAAGTTTTTCTTAATTTCAATGAATATATTTACTGAAATATAATTTAGTAAATAATGTTTGAAATATACGTCTTCATTATAAATAAAAATTATAAATATAAATTATATAAATTTTATAAACATAAAAGTATAAATTTTCTTTACTTGATTATAGTAAGTCGAAGTGTACAAATTAGAATGTAATTCTTTTTTTAATATTTACGCACTATATAAATATTAAGCAACGTATTAAAAACGATGTAATAAATATAAAAATTAGTTAAAAAGAATGAAAGATTTAACACGTAGCAGTAAGTATTTTTTACATTTTAATAGATATTAGTTGTATTATAGGAAATATTTTTTTTACATTTGGTGAATAATTTAATTTAGTAGAAAAATTATTTTCATTAAACAAGTAAACAAATTATTTAAAAAATACGTTCACACGTTGTATGCAAGCGAACGGTTTACTAAAAATGAGAAAAATTTTCTTTTTATCAATAAATTTTCTTTTAATATGAATTACATTTTTATTCACATTACAATTTAAACCATAAATATATGACGGATGATACGGTCTGAGTCCGATACTTTGTATATAAAACTTTGCGATCGCGACATAATTTTGGAATAACAGGATTCATTATTTGTATCATCCCGGTCGTTCAACAACTTTGAAAGAAAGAACGTTTCAACGAGGGGTGAACATTCTCTTTTCGATTTTCTTTCGCAATTTATATTCAACTAGCCGAGTATTATAAATTAGCCGCAATTTAAGTGATAAACGACAATATTAGAAATTATGGGGGCGCTCAGCGCTCGTAATGCTCGATCACGTTGAGCCGTTTAATATAATGATGCAAATCGAGTTTATCGCGGCTAAAGCTCTTCTTGGAGTGCTTAATGAAGTATCCCCTCTTGCTTTCTTCTTTTCTTTGCGCGTGCGCTCGCGTAATCCCGTCGCTTCTGTAACACGCTTCACCGTGCAAACAACGCTTCATCGACTAGGCGCTTAGACAAGTGTGCGAATGCAAATGACGCGCTATATAGAACTTTCGAAGCATTTCAATTGCAAACGAACCGACTCGTATACTCTCCGGTACGATCGAGTGAAATAACTCGCGCCCATAAGCGCGTATGATACGTAATGCCGGTCTCACGCGACAAACTTTAACGATCGTTCATTTATTTCCATGAACATCGAATTCACGTGCGTGAAAGGTGCCAGACGTTATTTAACTTTTCAAATGCCTACCGAAACGGAAGAATCGATCAATCCTCATATTAATATTTTCGATCGTCCCGTGACTTGAAACAATTAATTCGAATCGGAAGCCTTTTCACCGAAACGATATCTCACAGGAAACGGTCTTCTCACCGCGATTTACGATAAATCCATCTTTCTTCCGGACGAACACGCTGTCTTTATTTCAGATCACCGGAAGCAGACGCCGGAGGATTATCCTAGATTGGAAACAGGTACGTGCGCGTCGGGAAAATCAATATAGCTAGCCGTCAACGACGTCGCTTCGGGGAGCCTCCGTCCAAGTTCGCGACAACCTACTCGGTTCTCGACCACATCGTAATCGTCCTCCGACGACCTCGTCTCTCTCGCGTGTACCCGTAAGAATCGGACGGTTAGTCGCACAACGTGAGCGTAATGGTCGTGGCGCGCGAAACTTATTTCCAGCACAGAGTCGACGGCTTCCGTCGAGGTCCGAGACCCGGAAATCGTTACGACATCGTCAACGTCGCGCTTTACCGCCGGTCGTCGTCATGCCGGGCTGGTCCTTTTACGATTGCCCAAACCGTCGACCCTCTACGGAACCGTGTCGGGAGAAACGATCGGCATTATCGCGTCGATACTTTTTCTATCGATCGCACTTATTGCCTCGGACATTCCCGATGGATTTCAGCAGGACCGCTCGAACCCTTCGTGCTCGTCTCGCGCGACCTGCCTAAATCGAGGTACGATTCCACAGGAATGACTTCACGACGTGACGAGATTGAGCGTATATTTTACACACCGTTGGATTACTCGCAATCTCTAACGCAGAGAGTATCAATGTTCCGTTGGAAATGTGTTCGGCTACCGCAAATTTCCGCCAGGGCGCCTCACTCCTTCCGGAAGAATCTACGGTTAATTCTTACAGATAAAATAGAAATACGCCAATTTCCCACGAATAGTTGCACAATTTCAATGTCATTCTGTGATATCGCGCCCGGCCTTGGACTTCAGCTCGTTTCGTATTCCGAAGTTATACTTGGAGTAATCGGCGAAGTAAATGCGAGTTTCCCTCGCGCGTGGCTACCGATTAATCGTACATCGATCGCAATTATAATAACCAAACGTCGAAAATCAGTGGAAAATCGGTGCTCCTTAGGCAGTCTATTTTCCAGACTGGCGGTCAAAGGTACATCAGAATCACACGTGTGATACGACGGATGTTAATGCGCGGCGGACACGAGTGTCTAAGCTGATTGACTTTACAGCGTCTAAGTGGGGAGAGATTCGCTCTGAAGATCCACACATTCGTCTTGCTTTCTTTTTGCGAGCTCGAGCTCTCCTGATTTCGGTGAATAACGAACGAAGATAAATCGGAAGCTCGCTTAAGAATCGCAACGCGACCACCTTCTTCGACGTGCTCTCGGGCTTTCTCGGACTTCTTCTTCCTCTTCCGGCCGGGCCTCATAACTTCCTCCCGGCAGTCGCGAGGCAGGAGGCGAAAGAGACAAGTTTCCGTATTTTCTGCAGAGACGCGCCAACAAAAAAGGCCGCTTTGGAAAGGCGACGATACATTGTGCGCGGACGGACGGAGCTGCGAATTTTTTCTAATGTGCTGGATGTCTGCTGGCCTATTGGACGGCAGCTGCGGCGGCATTATGTTCGCGTGTTGTCAGCGGAAAGACCCTAAAGCTCTCACTGATTATAACCTGATCGAGTCGCCTAGAGATCAGTCTCGGCCGCTTCCGCTGGATTTGTACACGGAGACCGCCAGCGACGATCGTAAGTCCTTCCTTCGAAAACGCATGCCTTCCGTACACTTTGCACACACTCGCGCGCACACCGAAAGCATGAGTTCTTCCCCTGTTTCTTTATTTCTCTCTCTCTCTCTGGTCCGTTGTATCTCATCATCGTTAGACTGCATCACTACCCACGAGCACTCGCATGTGCACCGAGCATGTACCACCGTTTTCCTTCGGTTCCTCGTTTTTTCTACTTCAAGAAAGCGCACGCTTTCCTCGCCAGAAACGTCTCGTCCTGACTCCTTTCTTCTCTCCTTCAGTAGCACAGTTTCTCCTTCTCTTTCGAATGTATTTTTCTCACGTGTGTCCCTTTGTCTCTCCATTCTTAAGTTTCCACGTACACGACCCACGCATGCACCACCGACTTCCGCCTTCCTGTGCATGTTCGCCCGGAGATTGGTTTTTCGATGTCGGAACGGCATGTTTCCGCTCAATATCCGCCTAAATTCCCCGTTAACGACTGCAAAGTCTCGTCAATCTCTCCCTCTCTCTCTCTCGCTCTCTCTCTCACACATTCTACTCCGTTTCCCGTCGCGTATGTAAAAACGGTCCAGTTAAAATCGCAAGGATCCACGCAAAGAGACACAGCTCTACGACGAGCGAAAAAGTCTACACGGATAAAAAAAATCGTAGATCTCACGAAGGGATGGCATTATGATGAAAAGAGGAAAAGCGCGCGACAGGCGCACGAACGTAATATAACATCGACCGTCGTCATCCATGGATTAATCTTCTCGATGGTGAAACGCGGTTTTTCTGTCGGCTCGTAAAACTTTGGCGATCCGCAATCCGGCTCTTTCTCATAATCGACACGGTAAAACGCTTCGCTGCATTCGCGACAACGCGGCCATACGCCCGTTTTCTACGCCCGTTTTCGCGCGAGAACACTTTTACTCTGCGTCGAGTAACGCACTAATAAGCGCATGGATTTTTCCCGAAATCACGCAGCCGACTGAAAGACGTATCTTAGACGCGTCCAAGTAATCGAAGAAACGAGTCAAGAATGGTCTAGGAAAATCGAAAACTTTCCGTCTCCCTTGTCGTACGAATCGTAACCAAACGCGTTTTAACAAAGATTTAAGTTAACAAAGAGCTGACGAAGTGAGTTAACAAAGATTCAGAATTCTCACTTCTCTCGAGGCGTATTGATTCAGGGAATAATAATCAGTGATGCATGGCATGATTGCACGTCTACAAAGTCGATAATCCGTCGTAATGAGACTATGATTGTCGAAGAGCATCACCTCGAACTGTCGCTTTTACGTTACTAACGTATATAAAGCTTGATTCATTCTCGAGATCTCTTATCACGAATAACGTTCCTTTTTCCTTTTATTTATCGGGTTACTTATTCGAGAACATGAGTGGTCGATGTAACGTTCAAAGTTACTCAATAGGATACCATCGTAATAACATTATTGCACGCAATTACGAACCGCGCTTCGACAATGAAATCGGACGGAAGGAGCGCTATTAACGCGAGTCACCGTATTACTCCAAGTCCAATTTCGGCGATGTAACAGCGGGAAGAAACATTTTTTTTTTTTATTGCTATCGATTACTTCACACTTTCAACAGCCGGAACGCGCGATCCCGCTCTAAAGGCGTCGATCGTAATGAAACCGCGTTTAAGCGCTACTGCGCGTTATTGTAATCACAGGTTGCGGCACAACTAGCATTGCCAAATGTCCTAGTATATGTAGAATGATCCGATATTTTTTTTTTAGTCTTTCATTATTTAAGTCTTATTTATTAGTCTATTATTTTATCGTAAACAACACTTAATTGGTCTCCATTCATATAATTATGTTAATAATAATAATAATAATAATGATAATCTTTATTAATAGGAAGCGCCCTTTAGTACAGATGGTTAATTAATTAATAAAAGTTAATAAATAAAAATTACAAAATGATCAATATATAAATAATGATAATATTAATATTAATAATATGTGTGTGTGTTATGATGAAAACAAGTGGCTCAAGAAATCGCACGCAATATTGAGTACTTAAATGTTGTCAGATTAATATGAAAAAAGTCTACAGAATCAGACAATAAGTTGGCTGTTAGACGTAATCTGTCCATGTAGGAATTTAAATCATATAGAGCACGAATGTAAAAAGTAAACAATGTCTTAAAGATATTGGTGAAATGTTTAGTTTTAACTAATTCTAATATGAGTGAGCAATCAATACTACGATTTAGGACTATCATGCCTTTCCTGCTGCCACCTCGAGTCCACGTGTTCCGAAACCGCGAAATGAAACCGCAATTGTCCCTCAAAATGAATTCGCTCGATTCCTGTGTCGTCGTGTTTCGAAAAGGAACATTTGGCAATCCTAGCACAGTTCGTCGCGTCGAGTAATTATACCCGACTGAGTCGCGCTAATTATAACGACGACACCTTAAAACTGCTCGCGAATCCAGATAATTGCGTTTTCCAGGTTGCGGCATACCGGTCTCGAAACAAATCGCGCAGAGGAGGATCGTGGGCGGCGACGAGGCCGGTTTCGGTAGTTTCCCGTGGCAGGTCAGATACGACGATCAATTAAACAAGAATCATCCCTCAGGCTTCGAACTTCGTCGTTAACATTATTTGTTTTTCTCCCTTCGACAGGCATATATACGTATCGGATCCAGTAGATGCGGCGGCACATTGGTCAATCGGTTCCACGTTGTCACCGCAGGACATTGCGTTGCAAAGTGAGTAACGTAGTATATCAAGAAATATTAAAAGTGTTCCAAGTTTTCTTACCAACTGAAATTTTCGTTAAAATTATAATTAAATTCTCCGAACTAAAATTTAGCTAAATTAATGTGTCAAAACTTGGCCAAACCTAGCTGAACCAATTTCAACTAAAATTATAATTAAATTCTCCGCACGTTAGAGCGTCAGCGCGACAGGTGCAGGTGACCCTCGGCGATTACATGGTCAACTCCGCCAGCGAGTCTCTGCCAGCTTACACTTTCGGTGTTCGAGAGATCAGAGTGCACCCTTATTTTAAGTTCACGCCGCAGGCGGATAGGTGCGTTTACTTCGTCATCCGCTAGTTCGCTAGAAACTTGCTAAATATATCTCGACCAACAATGAGTTGCATATTAAATAGAATGAATTTCGTGGAATCGTGTTTTTTACGTTCGATCGTTTATCATAGATTTGATGTAGCTGTGCTTCGATTGGACCGACCGGTTCATTACATGCCTCATATAACGCCAATTTGTCTACCAGAAAAGAATGAAGATTTCCTGGGCCAATATGGCTGGGCTGCGGGATGGGGTGCTCTACAAGCAGGTAACGCAATTTTAATAAAACGCCTTATTTATGAAAGACACTTGCGATTTCTTTGTCTTATTCGTAGAAAAGTATAATTAAAAATTATGATTTATTAGAATTTACTATTTCCTTTTCTTCTTTAAAGGAAGAAATCCCTCTAAATGCAGGTAATAGAAATATTTTCTGTAATATTAAACCGACGGTAGAACAAGAGGGAGAAATGAAATATTGATTTCTTTAACTGACTTTCTCTCTGACTTCCTCTCCATATACACGCAAAGAAAGAATTAGCTATAGGATCTAGAATTTAATTGTGGCAGTTAAAATAGAGATAGCTGATAAATCTAGCTGCGGTAATAACGACATTAGCTATTAGAGGTAAAAAGAGTTTGCTGCGAGGTACAACCATATTCTTCGCTGTATACTTCATTCGAACGACTAATAAATTTACCTGCGGTAGCGATGACATTAGCTGTCCTTAGTTTAGCTACTATGACTAATTCTTGTTTTGCGTATATTAATGATGAAAATTCGTGTATTAATAATGAAAATCCGTTGATTATCCCTTTTCATTAACAATCGCGAATTGTTTGAAAATGGTATTCAGGCTCCAGACTGCGACCTAAGACACTGCAGGCGGTGGACGTGCCCGTGATCGATAATCGCGTCTGCGAGAGGTGGCATCGTACCAACGGCATCAACGTTGTCATCTACGACGAGATGATGTGCGCCGGTTACCGTGGCGGCGGTAAGGACTCGTGTCAGGTAAGCGTTTCGTCATCATAGGCGCGTTTTGTTTGCACGATGAATCGGTACTGTTTACTTCTCCCCCCTCCCCCCCCTCTCTCTCTGTCCCAGAGCGCAAAATAAAATTGTCTATCTATCTATCTTTCTCACACGCGCATAATGCACCGTCCCGAGAGCGCGAATCATTTCTTCGCTTTCAGGGCGACAGCGGCGGCCCGTTAATGCTGGAGAAAACCGGTCGATGGTACTTGATCGGCATAGTGTCTGCTGGTTATTCCTGTGCTCAACCGGGTCAACCGGGGATCTATCATCGCGTGGCCAAGACCGTCGACTGGATCACGTATGTCATAAACTCGTAGCATGCCGTCGATCAGCGGAGGAAGCGCAGGGTCAATAGACGCCTTTCGCCGCGGACTTTGCATGACACAAAGTTCAAGCATGGGATACTCCATGCCGAGAGTGACTTCAGGATCCGCGATCGCGCCTGAGAACGTGCGACGCAGCGACGGGAAAGTTTCGATGAGACGCTAGTTCGGACGATTCTTCATTAAAGACTATACCTAACGAAATTATAGCCATTTTTACTTATATATATATGCGAAAAATCACTTAGGTGAAATCTACGTTTAGAATCGACGTGGGAAGCGACGCGGCGCGATTAGTGCGCTCGCGAGCGTAACATCGAATTTTCGTGAATATTGTTTCAGAGACGGATATAGAGAATTGACGCTCCCTATTAACACAGATATTATATAAGTATTTCCATGGACGCAAGCGGGTGCCGCCAGTGTGATGTCGTAATTTTACCGAAGTGAATGTTGTTACTGTAAATTAAGCGTGTATGATATACGTATGCATTTGCGCTTAATAAATACTACCACTCAGTTTCCAATTTCATTTCTATCGGTTGTTCTTCTCCCGGGGACCGCCAGAATTTTACATCATCAATCGAAACACTCTTCAATTTATCTCAAGATAAATCATGACGTTATATATGTGTGTGTGTGTGTTTGTGTAAAAATTATATAATCATTACAAAACATTTGAAGAGGTTATGCAAAGTTTAACGTTATCGTTTAATTTAATTTAATTTTATTGCGCGACGGGAGGGAAGTAACGGTGAAATAATACAGCGAGGTTTACATTAAAAACATGTTTTATTTGACAACCGCTACTTTTCAACACAAGCTATATAGCATCGCGAATAGATCGACGCGATTAAGTATCTATTTGCGTTGCATGCATTCTGTAAGTACACATTCATCTCGATAGTTACTTTTTAACAATACGTATCTCGCTTATCTTATCTTAACATTGCGAAGATTACTCAGGGTATAATTACATTATTAAATACAATACGTAATACACATTTCCCTCCCCCTCAGCAGCCATCAATTTCTCCGCATCGTCACATCGCTTCTAGTTCAGTGATCTGATTTTCCACTGTGGAATGATCCTCAAGATAAAATGATAGCGCGAACGACGAACCAATTGCTATCGTGTGACGTGTTATTTGCAATTATTACAATTGAAATCGTTGTTGTATAAAATGCAACGTATACAGGCACGTGTTTTAAGTTATTGATATCGCTCGAATGAAACTCGAATAAAACTCGAGGGTAAAAAAATGCACGGGTAAATAAAGAGCGAATAGCGCCTGAGGAGAGAAAAGGAATGAGAAAAGGAGGAGGAGAGAAATTAATTTTAAATTCGCTCTAACTATACGCGCATGGAGAAGGATTGAAGGAGACGGGATTTCTAATTTTCCATGAACTAAATTCAATTCTCAGGGCGAGAAATTCCGTTTCCTTCGATCAAAACGCATTCGATGTGTTCATTGTCACCTTAATTCGACCAATCCTTTTCCCCGTGTGTGATTTGAATGCTGAAACCGAGGGGTATGCGTCGTCGAGGACGCGAGCTTCTTTAAGTATTCGTTCCGTAACCGCAGTGATAAAGGACATTAGCTCTCGTTCCGCTCTAGCCTCATGTGACAACGTATTTACGTAAGAATAAATACATTTACGTGTATTGTTGAGATACAATTCGCGCTGCATCCGGAAGATTCTCCCTAACACGGAGCTCATGTACAACTGTTACGCTCTTTTGTCTAAGATCCATTTCGGACGACCCGTAATTCACGATAGAATTCTCTGTGAGCGAATATCTGAAGAGGTTATCCCGTATTGCACAGCGCGAGGAGAATCCTTGTCGCGAACTATAGATCGTGTAAAATAGTCGCTTAACAGATAAATAACAATAATACTTTCTCTCGAGCATATATCGCTTTCGAATACTAACGAGGGCAGAAGAGGAAGGGCGAAGGAGGGCCGGGTCAAAAGGGACCCCGGCTTGAATCAGTGATTAAAAAATAAGCCGAAGCTAGAACGGCTCGCTGGCTGAGAAATTGAATCAACGTCTAAGTTACGAAATATTAATTCTCTCTAAGCGTAACTGAGCGACGTGAGCTACTCTACACGTTATCTTTAATTTACTCCTACATCCGGCTCATTCTTATCATTTACATCATTTATATAACTCGCAATACGATCGGGAAAGTTACTTCTTAAAAGTAACTCGTTACCGCTGCCGTTCATCAGAAAGTACTCCGTGTTGCACAGTAGCGATAAAAGTAACGATCGCTCCCGTTTTGCTCAAGCAAAACTCACTTGCGTCGTCGCCACCGTTGAAGAAACACGCATGCCATTCTTAAGACGTTACTTGGTCGAAAATCACCTAGTAACGATAACAAAGAGCAACGCGTTACTTCTTAACCCTGACTTGAAGTTAGCCACCGAGCGGTGGACAGGCTAAATGCATCGACTCGGATACGTCTGATCGGTGACGTAGCTCGAGCTCGCTGACTCTTTGCGTAAAACTAATACGTCGACGACCGATATGAAATACATGTCCTGGATATATCACAAATAGCGAATGGAAGGGGGATGAGGGAATCGAGATTGCAGCGTCTAGCGTGCGACGTCGCGCGATTGATCGGGTTTTTCGCGACGTCGGTCTCGCGCCGATCCGAAATGACGAGAGGTTGCGAGTAATCTAATAATACTCCGAAATCATAAGGTCTCACGGGTTGCGTTCAGTTACCGTTTGATCGGTCTTTCGAGCGCTGCGACCCTCAGGACGGCAGAATGTCCAATTCGAGCACGCTGTGTGTGTTTCCAGACGACACTCGGTTGTCGCTCTTGTGCACCAGGACATCCTTGAAGTCCCTCTGCAGTTTCTGCGGCTGGAGAGTCGCGTTCGGGTTCCGGGGTAGCGTGGCGATGGGATTGGTGTTGTGGTTCATGTAGGGTTTCTCATAACGATTGATGCCGTTCTCCGATTCCGAGTTGTGCCGTCGCTTCGACGCGGGTTCAGCGCCCGACTGCTTCGGCAACGAGTCCTCGAAGCAAGGTACGGTCTGCATCGATACCGTATTCCGGCAATGGTCGAAGAGGGACTTGGGATTGAGGGTGACCTCGCGAGCGGAGCCGAAATGCTTGAAGCCGGCGCAGACCGGCGAGCTGTTCATGAAGCTGGTGTCGGCCGGGTGGCAAGGCTCGGCGATCCTCTTCTCGATCTTGATCTCGGTGACGTTCTGCCGGATCGGAACGTTGGGCGTGACCTCCGGCAACGGTTCCTGCGAGATCGGCGGCCACTTGAGGTCGTTCGCCATGTCGCGCTCGATCGCCAGGAACTTCCGCCGGGATTTGTCGACGTCGTGCCAACGGTAACGCAGTTTGCCGGAGACCAGGTATTCCACGAGGAAATGCTCGACCAACAGCGCGACCATGAGGTTCGCCAAACCGTAGCCGACCATGAGGAAGCGGAAGACGAGGTCGTCCGGCATCACGAGCTCGAACCAGTTGGCCAGCCACTCGAAGGGACACACGGCGAGGTAGATGGAGAAAAGACTCAAGAACACAAATGAGGTGAGCAGACCGTAGTTGGTGAAGAGGGACTTCCTGTAGGGCGGTCCCTTCGAAAACACCACCGCCAAGATGATGTACTGCATGGAACTGATGATGAAGATGGTGTAATTCTCCCAGCAGCCGACGTCGTCCTTATCTTCCAGTGCGGTCGCGTTGAACGGCGTGAACCACGGCATCTGCCGCACGTGCCACAAGCCCACGTACTGGAAGATGCCGACTATCACGGTGTGCGTGATCAAGCTGAATATCGGCGACGTGCTGATGAGACTGTTGAGCGGCGGCGTTTTCACCAGAGGGCCCTCGTACGCCTCGGTACGGCCGAAGAAGAAAGCGAATATGGAGATGATGAAAAGATCGATGTACAGAAATTGGACATCCGTCAGGTTGGAGTCGATGCTGTAGAGGTTCATCACCGAGATGAACTGTATGAGCGAGTAACCGGCCATGTACTTGAAGATGCCGAAGGACGTGACCAGCGCGGCCCGACCCTCACGAATCACCGTTAGCACGCAAGAGATGTTGGTCTCACGACTGGTGAACGGCGACGCGACTGAAGACTCCGTGTCGGACAAAGAGATCCCGGTGTGCGCCGCTTTCAGTGCACCGCAATCGTTAGCGCCGTCTCCCACCATGGCTGCAAGCGATAGTCTCCCGTTAGATCGTTGACACTTTTAGGATTGGTGTTCATTTCACTGGCAAAATATCGCTACGTTCGAGCAAATATTTCCTAAGGAGTATCGGGGTTCATTTTATTTGGATTAAGTAAATATTACTTCAATGTGGCGTCTTCTTTTCTTTCAATGCGCTACATTCAAGTAATATTTACTTAATCTGAATAATAAAATATTCCGATACTCCAAATATTTACTTGAATTTTTTTCACTGCAGAGTCTTATGTGGTGAGATTCTTGTTGTGAGTTATTATTAAAATTAAGCGAAAGAAAGATTCTCGTGATACACAATCAGAAAGGGTAAGTAAACAGGCAAAGAATAAGAACGCAAACGTCAGATGTAGGTGCGAAAACATTGTAGAGAATTATTATTTATAATATAATTCAAAATCAATAGAAAACCGAACGTCCCGCTACCTTCAGCGAAAAATAAAAGTAAAAATAGAACGACTCTTACAAATTTCTTGATGACATGATAGATGTACCGACAAGTCAATATGTCAATGTTTGGTTGTCAATTGTATTAAAAAATGTTGTTAGTACTTCACATTACTACTTCACAGTGCAGATAATACGCGCGTATAGAAAGTACAGAACAAAACTCCAAAACTATGTTCTGTACTTCATAAAAGCATAATGGAAAAAAAAAAGAAGTAATATTTGTCTATCGGAACATCAATTATTGAAAAGGAGCATGGTGAAGTAGAGGTTAAACACCGCGTTCAGACGTTCGAGCATGGAGAAGTGAAGAAAATATTTGATTAAAAATTCAGAATACATCATATTTCTTTAAAAGAAATGATTATTCCCGTACTCACCGACATAGTACCCTAAGGCCTGCAGTTCCTGAACCAACTGTTGCTTCTGATCGGGAGACATTCTCGCGAAAATCGCGCCGCGAGTGACCAATTTGGGTATCATTTCGGGATAATGATTCTTCACGGTGGCCCACGTTTTCCCCGTCAACGCGAACACGTACTTGTTCTTGGAATATTGTACGCTGAAAAGGAAGCGGAAGGTACAATCGAGCTTCGATAAATCTTTATATTTAGATTCGAATTGTGAGATCGAAATGAAAGGAATCTCGTAATAATGCCGAAAAAAAGAGACGCTTACTCGTTCGACAGGTAATCGATATCGTTCTCCAGCTTGGTATTAGCGAAGGAGCCGCTCTCGACCGTTTCCAAACTGACCACGCTGTTCAGATCAGTCATTTCGCTGAGATCGGGTTGGCCGTTCGGCGAGGTAGGCGACGGTTGACTGTCGCTTTTCGTGAAGTAGATCTGCGGTTTCAGTTGATTGTGCTGGTTCGTCGAGACTACGATCACCGGTGTGCCGGGCTTCACCATGTTGCAATCTCTAGCTACCGAGAGGGCGGTTAGCATGTTATCCCCCGTTACCATTACCGTCTTGATACAAGCGGCATTCAACGCCGCTATTACTGGCGAGGTCTCTGGCTTCAGTCGGTTCTCCATTACCACGAATCCCAGGAACGTCAAATCGATCTCGGCAGCCTCGCGATTCATGCGCTGCACCTTGGCATATGGAAGACGGTTCAGGGATTTATGAGCGAGAGCGATCACTCGATAACCCTCGGATGTGTACTCTTGCAAAACAGCCGCAAAGTCCGGAGGAACTGCAACAAGTGGGAGAACTTGAAGTAGAAATTGAACTTCGCGGGTGTCTAGTCAGGTGATCGATTCGTGCCTAACGTCGGCTGCTGGCCAATAATGTAACGCTCACTTCTACTTTTTTCTGTTTGGAACAACTTGTCCTCAATTTTAATTTGCTAAATCATTCTTGGATGTTAGGTGTATAGTAGCTGGATTATGTATTTTAGAAGAGATAGCGCCATGTATTATATCATAATTGTTATATAACGGCTGAATGGACTACAAAATCGAATCTACATTTTAGTGATTAGTCAGCCAGTAACGAAGTAGGGAATTTAATCTAGCTCGTATTAGCTGACTGTTAGCTTTTGATTCAGGCCGGTCAGATGCGTTTCTAGTCGGGAAGAAAGAGAATGTTATTCATTTCGATGTTCTTCGGTGAAATGTGTCCCGAGACACACGGGACGCGATGTACACAGTACATTGGATCACTTACTGGATTCTGCTTTGGAGAGACTAAGGATCATTTCCGGGCTGCCCTTGCAATAGAGATCGTAGTGATTCGCTCCCAATGTCCTGGTGATCACGCTCATTCTCTGGAGAGTTGACGTGAAAGGAAACTGCCGTACAATTCCCACCTCCAAGCCCTGATCGGTCAGCTCGGTCGCGGAGCCGACGAACGCGGCGTCGAGGTTGCTCAGGGATATACCGTCGACCACGTCGGAAGACATGGAGTTCTGTCGGCTGAGCGTGTCGCACAAATCGTTCGGTAGCTTCTTCAACAACTTGGAGTCCTTCGCCGGTCTGACGATGGTCGGGAATAGCATGGAGAACTTGGACGTGTCGGACACATCGGGCTCTTCCAACGTCCAACCGGTAGACTCGAACATCTTTAGATCAAGGGGATCTCCCGCCAGCTGGTTATCGATTATAGTTATTCCATGGCACGTAACCATCCCGATGAGAGCCTCCGATAATGGCAGACTAGTAATATCCTTGACCGGCAACTGGAACTTCCTGTCCGAAACCGTCACCACGCCCCACATGTCCAAACCATCCTCGGTCAGCGTTCCGGTCTTGTCGAAGCAAATGCAATCGATGGAACCCGAGACGTTAATCGTCCTGGGACTCGTGCAGTATATCTTCTTCTTCTCTAACCTGCGTTGCGCCACGAGACGTCCGATAGTCATAGCCGCTGGCAATGCCGGTGGCACCACGATAGTAATGAGATCCAAAGCTTCCAAAGTGATATGACTGGGGGGTATTTTCCTCATCACTTTGGTCACGATGGTAAAGATGACTCCTATGCAGGCTATGCACCCTAGCATCATGACGAACTTATAGGAATCCTGTTCGAACTTAAAATCAACAGGCGGGGGATACATGATGGACCTCACCAGGCCGCCCTTGCTGGTGTTGAAGCCGGTTCTTAGGACCACCGCTAACACCTGAAATTCGCGCGAGATTATAGAAGTCGCTAAGCAACACCGGCATCCACCTGAGCGTGTAGTTTTCAAGTTTCGTCGTTTCCCGATTTTCCTACGGATTCCTTCAATTTCAGGGGTGGAAACATTCGTTTAGAAAAATTCACGCGTGTTCGGTTAAAACTTGTCGCATTTGCTGTTTCCTGTAGAAAAGACGAGAAACGAAGAAATTCCGCGGAGATTTCGGAAGGAAACGATTTTCCCCGAAACTTAGCTCAAGGTCGCGAGATGGCGCCACTTGAGGGACACTCACTTTCTCACTCCCGTAATATCTTGTCTGAATGAGCCTGGTGCCGCAGAAAAGCGTGTGTCTGGCGTGTTCTTTGGCGTTGTATATTATGTCGTTGGAGGAAGGAATTGGCGTCTTCGTGACGGGTACTGACTCGCCGGTCAACATGGATTCGTTGAGAATGCAGTTGCCAGTCAACAGCACAGCGTCGCAGGGCATCAGGCAGCCATGGGACGGGATGACCAAGATGTCGCCGGGCACCAAACGCTCAGCGGGCACCGTCTCGGTCTGACCGGTTATTCGATCCCTCATAACCGTGGCGACGTCGGACGAGTACACCGTCGATCGCAGATTCAGCTGGTTCTGCGGGGAGAAACGAGATCGTGATCGTCGGAACAGACCGGAAGGGGATGAGGGGGAGAAGTAAGATCGATGAGGTGACTCACGCGTCGTGTCTGGAAGACTGCCATTATGACGCTGGCGCTCGACATTAGGAGGATGACCACGGCATAGTAATAATAGTCGTCCGCGATCCACAGGCAGAAGCTGAACAATTGGAAGACGTAGAACGCGGTGAGCACTTCGAGGCAGATCAGCGTTAACACGCCCTTCACGGGAATGACGATCTCGTTGTTGCCGTAAACACAGCGCCTGCCGTCGTTCAATTAGTTCTCTCACGACGCGAACGTGACGCAGAAGAAACGCGAGGAACTAGCCGGACTTCTTACCTCATGTATTGTTCCTGAGCGCTGAGACCCTGCATTTGGTGCAGGGAGGACGTCAAGACGTCGACGTCGAGGCCGCGCAGTTTCAGGAATTCCGCTCTCTCCGGCTCCCAGACGTAGGTCAGCTTCTTGCAGTTGAAAAGGACGATGGACGGCACCTCTGAGGAAACGCTCTCTCGTTAACGCACTCGTTTTACGCTTGAAACGCTGAAACAACGCTGAATAACTGTCGTCGCTTACGTTTGAATTGGCCGCCGCAGAGATGCACAGACAACATCGGGCCGTCATCCTCCTTGACCGTAACCGGAGTCTCCACCCACGGTTCATTGTCGATCAGAGATTCCCCGTCGAAGGGTTTGTTGCTGCAAAGAAACCACGAGGTGGCCGTTAGTATCGACCACGCGGAGACGTTGCGCCCGGAAGAGAAAGTTACTAACACGACTTCCCGAGCGGTTAAGACTTTCAGCTTCCTCACGTAGTAACTCGTGTGCTTCCCTTGGAACCTCTCGATCAACAGGACGGTTTCCGCTTCCTCCAGCGAACAGCTGGAGTGCGTGGCCATAAGCATGACATGCGGCACCCAGTGGAAGACCAACCTGAGGAAACCTCCGGTGATGACGATGAAGAACCAGGTGATGATGGCGCGCGCGCGATTTTTCTTGTAGCTGCGAGAACGAAACGGGAGATTAAGCGGATCCGCGCGGGAGCTCATCTGCGTGACGTAACGTGAGCGAGCGACCTACCCGTAAATTTCCATCTGGTCTTCCTCACCAGGATTGATGTAGTCCACGCCATTCTTCATGCGCAGGAGGCCGTTGGCCTTGTTGTCTGAAACGAAATCGACGTTACAGCGTTGAGCTGCCGTTCATTCGCCGCGCGAACGTTCGCCGATCGCGGAACTCCTTCGACTGACGACGCTTTCTCCGCGTTTCACACGCTGACCGTCGTAAAACGTGTTTGCGAGACGCGCGTCGACGAAGAATTCACTGTCTCGATTAGATTTCGCTTTAAATCACGGGGAACAATAGGCAGATAGTGAAAAGGGAGGGGGGGGGGCGTAATCTTTGCCGGCGATAAACACGATAAGATTGCGTGGCAGAGTAAGAGAGATATGACGAGATCGGCGGAGTATCAACGGCCGCGTGCGAGAAGCACGTGTCGCCTTGCCTACTCACCCTCCAGCAGTTCCGTCTTTTGCTCGCGCTGATGTTCGTTCACGGCAGCTGCGTTGCGGCTGCCGAAGACGCTGTAAGCGTTTCTGGCGAAGCTCAGGTTCAGCTTGTTCGGTGTCGGCTGCATACTCGCGAATACCCGGGAAACGCGCGGATAACCGAAGGACAACTGAAGAGAACTCACGTGCGAGCGGAAGAGCAGTGTCTGCCCTTTCCCTTTCTCAGTACCTGGTCGTTTACTTCCCTCTCTTCGGCCGTCCCTTTTGACTAACAAACTATTCACGAGAAATTACGATGGCAAATGACCCCCGCCTGAATTTTCTCGAATCGCCGCTCTTCTCACTACTACTACATACAGCACTAGCCTTAAATGACTACGAGTTATTGTCCGCGTGGCCACTCCTCGAGGCCGCTTCTAATCGGTCGATACGTGATTAATGTATCACCGTGACTAAGTGTTCAAACGGGACGCGAAGGAGGAGGGGGAGCAGAAGTACGAGATGAAGAAGTAGCGGGAGAAGACAGAGGAGAAGAAGGTGAGCTGCGAGGTATGTGCTTGAACGGTCGCGTTCTCCGGGACGATAACCACCCCCGTCTGCTACCGACACCGATTACCCGCCATTTCGGGCTCTCTCTTCAGGGTCCTCGCAGCGGCTCTCGGCGACACGTTCCCCGGCATCTGACCGGCATCGAGCGGCGACCACGACGTTGCTCGACGCGCGAAGCCCGGCTCCTCAAGGCGGCTGGTCGAGGGAGCGGCAGGAGAATGAGAATGCTGACGAGCGAGTGGTAGCTGGTGCTATCGCTTCGGACCTGCCCTCGGCTTCCCGGATTCGTGTCAGTCGCCGGGGTCGGTGAGCTTTCGCCAGCCGATGCGTGGCGTGGTGACCGCTCGTTCACCCTCGCTCATGCCGCGTTTCAGGCACACCAGGCCGCCTCGTAGCGGCCGCGATGACGCTGGCTCGCGCCGGCTCGCCGCTTTTCTCGTCCCACCCTTGCCCCTCGAGGACGATCCGGGATCCCTGCGACCGTTCGCCGCACCAGCTCCTACCGGCTCTCTTGTGTGCTCGTGCCTCCCTTGTGCTGCTCCTTGGCGCGATCGCAAATACATTACGGGTTATAGGAGTATCCGGGGTTGCCGTCGGGACGTCTCGATCGGCAGATGGGGTCGACAGTTCGGCTTTTCACGCCGCCCGCTCCTCCACGGGGAAAAGGCTCGAGCGGAGAAACCGGCTTCCCTGACGCGCGCACTCGACCGGCCGAGACTCTCTCGTCCTTCTTCTTCTTTTTCCACGATCGAATCGATCGATACAGTCCCGCGTGCGGGGAAAAGCGATGTTACGGGAGATAACCGCGTAAACGAGAATCCGCGAGTCACGGATCTATATATAAATCGGCGGTTACGTCAACGCGGCGACGTATGCGGGAACTCGCGAAAATCACGCGCCGAACGGGAGGGGGACGGAAGGAGAAAGAGAGAGAGAGAGGGAGATAGAGAGAGATACACGGAGAGACGAATTTCTCTACACCCGGCGCACCGGATTTCACACTTGTGCAAACTCGATTGTCCTCGCGGAACACGGCCGACTGCGACGACGACCCTCTGCCTTTCTTTCGCGATTCTTTCAGATGATCCGCTTAAACGCTTCACCCTCCTCGGGACTTCTAAGTACAGAGAACACGGTGCGATAGTTTGTGTCTAGCATCTTGCTCATAGTGCCGGTACACGTTGCCGCCGCAGCTGCGTGGTACTCCCCGGTCGGCCGCAAATTAGGAAACGGAAAAGAAAAAGTCACCCTCCCGCGGGAAGTCACTTTGCACGCGGAGGTTTCCTCGGCGAGGCGCTCATCCGTGGCGTTGCCACCGACAGACAGGGGCGTCTCGCAGCAGCGCGAGAGGACGGTGCGTCCCGCGGCGAATAATCCGGGCTGTCCGCCGGCGGGTCGAGTCGCCCGTGGAAATTCGTGGCAACGTGCTCGCGTGAAAATGGCGGCGCCGAGCCGTCGTTTCCGAACGCTGCGAAATTGCTGATTCCCGGGCTGCAACGGGCTGCCGAAGCTGACGTGTTGCTGACCAGCGCAGGTGCGCGACCTGGCGATGCCCTTCGAAAAGGGAACTCGTACGTAACGGACGAACACCGAGGAGCACACACAGCTGTGAAACACCGCCGCGACGATTTACTTGCTCCGGGTTGCGAAAGGCCTCTGAACGAATCGAAGGAGAACAGTTTGGCACACGGAGACCGACCGGAGAAGACTTGCGCCCTGAGCCGTGGCGAACCCAGCCCCAGGGACGTGTCTAAATCGGGCGCCTCCTCGGGGGCCGACGGCTGCGAAGCGCCGACCGGCTTGAACCGCTAACTGCGTACGCGCTTTTCATTTCACGCGTGCCGAGAAACACGCAATCGCTATTTACGAGACATGCGCCAGATAAGTATTATCTGGCTTCTTCGCGATTGCTCCCGTTAAACTAACGGCGCGTATCAATTGGAAGTGTTTGAAATCGGCCGCCACGCACACCTACATCGCTCGTTGTGTAACGCGTGCCCGCAGCGATCGTCGTTCGACGGAAATATTGTATCTCTCGTTTGCGATGTATCGAGCACGGTTCAAAGTGCGTAATTCAGATTTCACGGCCCGTCCTTCAGAATGCATTTCTGATCTTTCGAGATACGTTCGTTCATTGTCACGCGAGTCGGGCGTCTTATCTTTTACAGCCATTATGTAACAATACTCGTAAAGTTAAGTACCTTTCTTCTCCCATACCTGAGATAGGTTTAACATAAAAGAGACAGAAAGGAGGGTTACATTAAGATAAGATAACAGTTACCCTTGAAGTAAGAAAAATGACGAGCGATAATTAAGCAAAAAACGATAGAACGCAGTAGAGGGAATTATAGAGCGTGTTTCCAGTTCAGAGCGGATCGTAATGAACGGCTTTAATTGTTCGGAGCGTGAACTCCGCTCCTTGTCGGGAGAGGCGGCTCTGAAAGTTGCGCGCGAAACGCGCGTTTTGCTTTACGTGGCTTCCGTCCTCGCATAGCCGCACCTGAACTTCCCCTTCCACCGGCTAGTTCAACTTGTGACGATGACGAGCAACGTCGTCGTCGACGACGTCGACCATGACTCATTTTTTGCCCAGCGATTAGAGAGCGAACGCGACCAGGGTTTCCTCCTTGTAACTTATCTGGTCCAACGGCCGCTCTCTCCTGTTTGCCATAATTCGGCATCCGGCGCATACCGTTACAGGTATATCTACAGGTATATATACGTGCTCTCTTTTGTACGGTCACATATTGTCCCATACCCTGATCATGTTGTCTTTCGACCTCGTCCCTCTTCTTGAACTCCGCTCCCCCTCCTGCCGTCTCCATTGAACCCTCCTGTTCCCTCGCGCCTCGGGAGATCCCGCTGTTTGGAATATCGAACGGCGAGACCCTTGCGGCTTATATTTCATTCCGGCTAACTCGCACTATCTCGACAACACGTGCCCAGACTCGAGTATTCGACAAGCAGTTTCATTCGTCGGCATCGGCCGAGCCGCACGTGCTTATAAACGTTTCGGAGTAACTCCGATTGGGAATCTCGCTCAACGACGCTAAACGTGGCGAAATTCGTAATTCGAAATTTTCCTCGAGGCATTCCTTCGAATTGTTTTCCTTCAAATTCTCCTCTCCCGATATTTCCATTTTCGGAATTGCAAATGTCATTTTGAATTATTTTAGCGTCGAGTTTCTCCAAGTGGTATTTCCCCGGCACGTAACGCGTGTTCGTTATTTTCATTTGTAGGCGAATAGTTTCTAAATTAGACGGATAAAGTAACGTGCGAGCGTTTATGTTCGCGGCAACTCCCGGTGTTTGTGTGTATGCGAGTTGTGTAAAGTCGGTTACGATAAAATCATCGTGGAGTATTTCACCGCTTATCTAGCCGTCGCATCGCTCTTGTTTGCTGCAGCTCTTTCGCCATAATTGCAATTGCGGCGTACGAAATCCTTTTCCCCCGACGAACGCGCAATTAATCGATGTTTGATCAAATGAACCAGGTGTATCAGCGATCCTTATCAGAGCGTTTTGATTCGCTCGGAGGAAAATTATTGGACGAGCGTGGGGATAATTTCGAAAAAATTTCTCAGAACGGATAAATTCCCGGGCGTAGAGAATGATTCATTGTCGCTTTAATTGATGCGTAGGATACATCGGGTGATCGTCAGTGACGAAATATCGAGTGGCGCGACGTCGTTACAGTAATTGAGCAATGTCTCTTTTGTCTAAGCGGTCGATTTTAAAAGGCGAAGCAGAGGTCGAGGACAATATCAATCGCTGAATTCGCCATACAACTCGACGATACGATGGAATTAAGTACAAGCGACGCTTATATATATTTGGAGATCTCTATGAATGTAATATATAGATATAAATTTTGCAACAGCAACATCGAGCATTTAATTGAGAGAAGAGTATCTCTCCATGATTTCATGCAAGACGCTCACAACAATCACGTGAGAGACAACCTTCCGATTAGCTCGTGCCGACTATATTTAGATTATCGAGAAATTTCTCCATTTTGCTTATCACATTTCCTCCCTTGTTTCGCTACACGCCGCGATCTAATTATTGGTCACGTAATCAACGAGTGTGTCCGTAATTGATACGCACGCTACACACAAATTTGAGACTAGTTAATCGCACTTTGTTCAAATATTCTCCCATTAAAAGGAGTCGGCAAAATAGAGAATGTTTGTACAACCTCTCGTATTAAGGGGGAAGTCTACTGTGACAAGGGAAAAAACAGGCCGATTTTCCGGATTTTTTTTCTAACAAAATATGACTCGTACATTAAATTAAATTAAACCGTCATCTTTATTATATATTCAAGTATTTGTAAAAAAATTTTCAAGTCAAAATATTCAAAATTGCCGTCGTGGCACTCCTTCGAGTGCAGGTCCGTTTTTTTTAGGTGCCCAAACGGTGTACATGAAATCTCACGTCTGGGTGATCTGAAACAAAAAACAAAATATGGTTATCATCTACATAGTATTGACTCTCGTCTGACGGAGGATTTTGTCGATAAAAAATTTTGGCGCCGAAAAAAAATTCTTGAAATTTTTTGTCTATTTTTTTGCCCAAATTTGACGTTATTATTCTTTATAACAATTACACAAAAAACGATATCAAAAAAATGCTCCGCCAGACGAGAGACACTATTCCAGAGAATATGTGGTTAAAATTTCAAGTCGATTCATTCATTAAAACTCGAGATATCGTGTACACCGTATTGAAAAACTTAGTTTCGAGAAAAACGCGTTTAAAGTTTCGGCATTAGTTTTTTCAATGAAAAAATCATTTTTAAGCTTCTTACCATTAATCGCCCATTCTTGCTTCATATAGTATATCTTCTTCTTCAAGGAAATCCTCTTCGAGTGCCGATCGCGCCGTTCTTCTTTCGATTCTCCCTTCTTTTAAAGCGTCGAACGACCGTTCGTTTGCTTGTGATATTCTGGGCTCGTCCACGGTGTTGCATAAATTGAAGGCGTTTGGTCCAATTTTGATGTTCATAACGTCCATTATTTCGAGGATACTAGAGTAGCCTTCATTGAAAATGCTCGAAGTTCACAATTACTGTATTTAACGACTAAGTTGAATCCAAGTCCACGGATACTACTTTCCGAAAAAGTCACATTTCCACCGCACGTTTTGCACATGATCATTTCACTCAGCGTTTGAAACAAGAATAAAAATTCAATCAAACTGTATCCATAGCCATTATTAATTTCCACTTCCACCGATTTCGTTCTTAATTTTTTCGCGGAAGAACTTGTCGATTCCGTTTCATTCTCCATCGTATGGCGATTTGGTGGCGGCGGTCTTTTCCTACGTCGTGAAGGTCGTTCGGGAGTTTCGCGTGAACCCTTTCGGTCGAAAGAAGCAGGCTTCATTTTGATAAAAGTATAAAAACTATACGTTAGCCACGCGGGAAACGCCGAAACGATCACAGCTGTTCGACACACTGGCCCTTAAAATTATGCACTACAGGCGTCCTTACTGTTGAAATCGCTTCTGACTATAAAATATACCTAGTGACATCTGTTGATCGACTTGGAGTATTAGAAATGTTAGAAATTGAATTGCAAGTCACTACGCTGTACCCGCCGAACAGATAGGAATTTACCGCAGGTACACGTTTCGGAGCGCTTCGGTAAAAGGTCGAAATTTCAATGAAGAAAAATTTAGCCGGCTATAACACCTAATGTACCTTATTTTAGAGGGTTCAAAGTATTTTTTAAGCCAATAAACAAAATATTGATTTTTTGAAAATTTTACAGTAGATTTCCCTCTTAATCTCCCATACAAAAAACAGACGTCGTTACGTAAATGGTGTTTCAATGAGAATCGCATTAATGTAAAGTTGAAACGCTTTGCGTGATATTTTCCTTTTAACGACAGTAAATTTCTCATTCGAGATGTTTTCTTTTCGTCGAATTGCATATTTTAGTTTGAATAATGCAGAAATTAACGTCAATGGAATTTGAACAGTCCTTCTCTTCTTCGCACGATACGCTGTTGATACACTATAAACGTGCTTATAAACGTTTCGGAGTAACTCCGATTGGGAATCTCTCAACGACGCTAAACGTGGCGAAATTCTTAATTCGAAATTTTCCTCGAGGCATTCTTTCAAATTGTTTTTCTTCAAATTCTCCTCTTCCGATTTCCGTTTTCGGAACTGCAAATGTCATTTTGAATTATTTTAGCGTCGAGTTTCTCCAAGTGGTATTTCCCCGGCACGTAACGCGTGTTCGTTATTTTCATTTGTAGGCGAATAGTGTCTAAATTAGACAGATAAAGTAACGTGCGAGCGTTTATACACTATATGCAATGTGCAATTAGCTATTTATCACATTCGAAGGCACGTGGTATTCGAGGGCACGTGGCATTAGGTTGCTTATTCAAAGGGAATTTTAAACCCATGTTCTCCAGAGAGAATATGACTCTACTGAGTTGTTGAGAATTATTATGATTCCATTTTTAAACTACGCCATGTTACAATTAATATTCTCACATGGCTCTTGAAGTGCGCCCAATATATGACAATTAGACAGAACGGAAATTGTAAACCATTAATAATTGTGTAATTTCTAAACAAATTTTAGAAAAGAACAAAGTCTAAACGAATCTTTATTTAGATCCATAGCTATATTTATTAAAGCGTCTAACTTATCTATATGATTTGCATAATTATCTTATGTAAGCTTTGTGCACAAGGTGTCCCAGATCAACATGGACAAGCTTTGTGAAAGAGCGTAGAACGGATTGAAGTGAACAAAAAAGTTCTCTATTATTTTGCAAAAAACAAGATACGAAATTTCGCACTTTATTGATTTTTGAAAATAGCCATATCTAAGGGCTTCTTTAATTAATAATTTGGAAAATTTTTATGTTATTTGCAAACTGGTTTGCAAAAGAATCTTTTGTTCAGAGTGGCCTATAATCTACGGATATATGACAGCTGTTATGTAGTCAGCAACAAAAAGATTTTTTCTTATAAGTTTTAGAACGCATGTCCAATAGGAAAATTCGTTTCTTAGTAATTCTCAGGCAATTTTTCTATTAAGTACGAGATGCGTTGAGAAAATCATTAAAAAAGAATGTTGTCATCTTTTTGTCGCTGACCATATCTAGTGATAGACATCAATATATTGAACCTTGAACTTCGAACTTTAAACTTATCGCTAGATACAATAATTGCTATTTACATGTAGATTAGGCTACTCCGAACAAAAAGTCTTTTATCATTTTGCAAATAATATATGCAAATTCATTAATTAAAGAAGCTTTTATGGCCATTTTCAATAATTAATAACTCGAAATTTTGCGCGGTTGTTCGCAAAATAATAAAAGACTTTTCTGCTCACTTTAACAAATTCTACTTACGCACGGCCGCTTGCCCAAACTTTTCGGGCATCCGGTATATGTCAGAAAATTAACTTGCGAAGAGGAAGAAGATAATTTTTCACTAAAATGTACAGTAAAAATATTTTTCATAAGAATTTTATTCATAAAATTTCTTGCAGTTTCGGCTTGATTTTATCCTCACGAGAAAATACGACTAAAAATTACGTACTAATATCCGTCATTCTATGTATTATTGACCGGCGATTAATATACGATTTGAGTTACGAGCTCCCCAAGAATCGTCTATTGCGCGCAACCATCATTACTTCAATAATCTATCGTAAATCAGTATGCGAAGATATATTACTAATAGACAAAAGTTACGGATATGTTGTTATTATAACGAGTTCGTGGCAAAATATTTTCTTACTTCGCCTTTGTTGCGTTGTGTCAGTCACGACTTAGGAATTTACAACACTATTTATGTTGTGTTTAATAGACATTTAAACCACGATTTATCATTTACATAGCGCCTTTTGAAAATATCTTTTCCGTTGCGATAGCACATTCTTTTGTGAATGCCAAACGATGTCGTCTCATACGTAATGCGTTAGAGACTGCGGCACGGGTTTTCCTGCAGTTTTACCTGGAAACATTGCAGCTGAATGAAACTAATGTGTTCCCAGAGAGCTGAAACGGGGGCCGGGGAATTACCTGACAATCTAACAAGTACGTAATATTTGCTATACAGTGAAAAAGAATTTCGGACATTGGAACGCATAGAGATCGGCCAACGGATTCGGATCGGTGCGAACGTTCGACACGAAGTGAAGCGGACTTGGGGGAAATTACGAGACCAATCTTTGGTCCCGCAAATCATGCTTCAATTTCATGCTTGGGTAAAGGATCGAAAGTCTTACCATTGCACCGGCCGTTCGCTCTGTCCATCTTGTCCTTCTCACCGATCACCGGCGATTTCTCCCGTGGTCCTCGTCGATCTGACTTGTCCTGAGATGGAAGCGAGATGGATATTCCTCAGAAGTAATCGAAGGTCAGGGCTTTCCCGGGCATCGCGATGAGACCAAGCGACCAGATTTATTCACCGTCGCGCGCATGTCGCGGCCGGTCTTCGCGCGAGGCGCCCACTTGGTCGCGATTCCGCGATCGGGGGATCGGGAAAGCACCGAGGACGGTGCCCGATGAAGCACCGGACGACACTGAGCGTACGTACTAAAGCTCGTACACGACGTAGATCGCTCACCAGTATCGGGGAACGCAATGCACCGCTACCATTGGCCGAAAGTCTCTCTTATCGGCCACGCATTCGACCGCGATCCGATCTGAGAGATCGCGTCGCTTCAGGCGAATTCGTCCCCGCCAAAATTCATTCGCGATGGAGAATGGATCTTACGCTCTATCACGCGCGGGTCCCCGTGGTCACGCGTGCGAAAGTAGCTCGACCAACGGTGTTAATGATGACTATGCATCGACGATACGATTACAATCGCTATCGTAATTTGGATATCGGTAATTTAAATAAACTTTTCTTTTCTTTCACTATTTCCTCACTTTCTTTCTCTCTCGTGAAATCAAAGAAAAAATACAATTCTACACACGATCGTGCATCAACAAGATTAATTTCTTCGCGATTACAATAAACATATATGTTATTATGACGAATTAATTTTCAACGTGAGCGAGATGAAACGATTGCCGGTAAGTTTTCTAACGTGTATTTATGTACGTGTGTGTTCGTAATCTGCTATTTGTAATCGGCATGTGTATGTGTGTATATGTAGATATGCGTATCATCTTGAAATATCCGGTTTTGCATGGTGATCGAGTGATAAAGCGGAAGTCGAAGAATTACCGATCTCCGAACGCATTTAATGTCGACAAACCGACTATTGTGACGGACCACAATAAGTGGTCAATTCTTGCACTGTGCACCCATTGAGGCAGCATTCTTCGTAGATACCCCTTTGCCTTCGGACGCGGCTGCCATGGTAACGATTTATGAATTGGGTTGCCCCCATCCCAGTCATAAAAAGAGAAGGTCTCTCGTAATTGATCGGATAGTCGGACATTTCCAATCCTGGAATGAAAGCGAATTTTTATTAAAGTACCTGTAATGAGGGTAGTATATTGTTTTAAGGTCGCTTGATCGTATTTTATTCAATTTCATAACCCTCGGTTTAATTTAATAATTGTGATTCTTATCGTCTGCTTTACCCCCCATTTACTTTGTGCACCTCGCCTTTTATCTTGTATTGATTCTCGGCGAAACTGGACGAACAAGCTTAAAGTACGCCGAAAAATTAAAGGATCACCTTTGCTGTCCTGGAAAAATAGGCAAAATTCAACAGATTGTAATTTCGACAAAAATTATCATAATTATGCGTTTTAAAGAATATTTTACAGATTAAAGCTTTTACTTTTCAAATCAATCTTTCGATAACGATTTTACTTATTTTTTACGAAGCAATACGATAAACAAAAAGAGGTCAGTTAAATATCAAAACTTTCGTCGAAATTTGCACAGTTTCATGGTGTGAATAAAAAATTGCACACGAATGCAGTTTACAGCTTTCGAAAGAGTGAATATTCACTTTTGATTTGCGTATTTGCTGATTATTGTGCAACATTTTTCGACAAAATTGCTTAATGTTGAAGTAAAAACGTTCTGTCAATTTTGAATCTTTACAAAAGACGAACGAATTAGTACTCATTATTCGTTTAAGATGTACCTAACATTCTTCTTTTAGAAGCGGATACATTTTTCGTATGTAAATTTTGCTTAAATATGACGCGAAAATTTAAACGATTCGCATATTTTCATCCAACCCGATATATCCCGGTGGGAAACGTTAAGAACAAGGTTGGTTTTGGCAGAATCTTGAAGTCCAGAATCCACTTATTCAAACGAGCAGAAAATCAAACGACTACGATGTTTTCTTTCTTATGCCCTTCATGTTGGGAGCGACGACTTTGGGCGAAATGACGTTCGCTTGATTCTACAGCAACAAAGTTACCGCATTGACCGATGCTGAGTGAAGGCGGAGGGGAGAAAGCTTGCGCGACATGAGCTTACGCGTGAAAGCTCCCTTGAATTTTATTTTCGCGGACAGGAAAGATAATTCTTTAATTTGCTGGCATAATTTATAAAAACAAACAACAAATAAACAAATATATACACAAGTCGTAAAGACTTGACAGAATGTTTCGGATGAATTCTACATAAATCAATGAGAAGTCAATACATATTTCGTACGTTTGACAAGTTGAGGATAAACGTTTAGATAACAATGCCATAATTTCGCCATAATTTCGTCATGGTTATACCCGACGGCAATCTTCTATCTTTAATCGGTAAATTTCGAATATCTCAACTAAAACGATGAAGAAAAGCGAGAAACGTATTTTTATGCGTCACGCGTGTCGCATTATTTATACGCAAATAAGCGGTATTTGGAACGTGGACACGCGCCTTTCACGATCGTCAATAAATCGTACGGTCGCGTCCAGATCCCGCTGTCAGATTACACGAATCCGTCTGACTGATTAGACACAACGATAAACCGTTTCGCTCGTCCCGAAGAAGAAGAAGAAAAACAGGACACGCACCAGTTCTCGACGTAAATCCTTCCGTTACCTCCGTCCATGTTTTCGGCGCGAAAATCGTCGTGAAGCGAACGGACAGAGGCCGCGGGAAAGAGGCAGCGACGCCTCCGATTATTGGCGTATTTAAGTTATTCGACGATTAGAGAGTGTGCCGGCTCATGATCCCACCTCGGGAATACGTAATGCGAGTTTCGCATGCATTATTCATCGGCGGCAAAGTGGCGATTACTCGGTTAATTGCGGGCACCAGATTGATCGCATACTTAATCGTCTTTCGTGGAATGTGCCGTGCTCGAGGAGCTGGCTAAAACCGGAAAGAACCCGGTACAAGAACGGAAGGAGAGAATTCCCCGGCGATTGGGAAAAGTTCCGTGCGAGTCGCGAGATTTACTCGCGAAGGCGAAGTTGTATCTGAGGTGGGCAAGTACGCGAATTAACTCACGCGGCTGACCTCATTTTCAGATGGAACCAACGTTCAATCGTGGGTCCGGTATAAATTAAGCCTGATTTGTATCCCCAGACGGGTCGTCTTAAATCCGCACATCCGACGTTGCGATTCGCGCGGGTGCGGGTGTATTCGTGCTCAAACGTCCGCATGTGCCGCCGGGATACGCAAACTCGCTCCGGGTGCTCGTTAAAATCGGCCTCCGAACCGACCGGCCGTTGCGTTGGAGGCTGAAGAAGAATACGCGCTGCCACGGGGTGATGTTAATCGAGAAAGAAGTAATCTTAGCGGCATTAATATTAACGAGCACGAGTCGCTGCATTACAAAGGCAAATTTTGTCGCGAGGAGACCGCGATCGAGGAACGTACTTCCTGAAATTATCATCACTCCTGCATGCGCATGAGAACATAATTGCCAATCGGCAAATTCGCCGTGAATCTCTTGGGTGAGAAGAAGCACGTGGATGTCGCTGTATCGTGATTAACGCTCAGTTGCACAGCCTCCGTTGCTAATTGCGAATGTTCGTCGACTAACGTGCGTAAATTTATACTTGAGATAATTGGCCCCAAAGATATATAATAATCGTTACGTTACCTGAAAACATATTACTGCGCCTGGTGCCGGCCTCGATGGAACGTTGGATTTTACTGTCCTCCTGTTGAACGTTTTTCTTGAACATGTTATTATACACGCCCGTGCAAACTGTCTGTAGAATATTGGACAGCCTTCTGCCGCAATATCTCTGCGGCACCTCCACGGACATCCTCGTGCCCAGCTGATGATAGCTGCTGTCGGATTGTGCATTTCCTGATTCTGGCACAAGAAACACCACAGCAAGGACCAGGGTCACGATCACACTCAATCGATACGCGAACATCTGAAAGTAATGCAATTTTCGTTTAATTACGTACCCGTGATCTCTCACGCATGCAGATTCTCTCTCGTCATCTTATTGGTTTTTATACATTTCATCGTCCGAATATCGCTGTGAAAATTTTGAAATTATGTCCCGATTTCTTGTCATCAATCGGCAGAAATGGATGAGACCGAAACGGTCGTTCTTGGCGTATTCGTAATCGTACATCGTAATTGAGAGTGGTTTTCTTTAAAAATAAAATAATAGCGATCTATCAGTGACGCCGTATAGCCTTCGAACGAATAGCAATATGACATTATCCGAGAGAAAAAATATTAAAAAAATAAAAAATATTTATTCAATGGACACTGATATTTACTTAAATCTAAATTTTTTTTATTTAAATTGAACAAACCATTGCTTTCATAAAAAGATGCAGATTTAAGAAAATGTATATTTCCTCATTTGAAAAAAAATTGTTTTTCAGTGTGTAAAAGCATCTATATTGATGGAAGAAAATATGTTATTAATATCCACTGAATAAATATGATTTATTTGTTAGATATTTTTTCTCTCACGACGTAGAGCAAATCGGGCGAATTGTTTGCTGAAATATTACCTACTTATATCGACGTATTTAGCATCCGTTCTTTATTCGCCATCCGGTTCGGATATTTTTTTAACTGTCCACTTAACTAGCAATGCTAAATATGAACATAGGAGCACACAGACATGAGGGCATGGACTTGGGTACTGATCGACGCCGAGTGCGTCGCTCGGAAGGCTCTTTATTGCCTCTGTTTATACTTGTCGAGATTTATTGAATGTACATGCATGTACAGGGTGTCCGAACTTGAGTGTACCAACGCTCGTGTACAGGTAGGTTTCATCGAACTGAATGGAAAAAATCCTCTAGCACTTTTCAAACGCGGCCACGATAATTATTGAAATATTAATTGAAAAAGATAGGCGAATCTATGCGCGCGCGATGCACTGCAAACGAGCTCTGAAAAGACAAAAGTGATCTTGTTTGCAAAATGACACAGGATTTATCCGTTCGATGAGTTCTACCTGCACACAAGCTTCGCTTTGACTCAAGTCTGGACACCCTGTATACATACAGAGTATAATTGCCTAATAGACGCGACGTCGGCGGCGGCACGGCACTCCAATGACCGTGCGCAGGGTGCTTCTATTTTTAGATATCTTTCACTTAAATATAAATCTCGTGCCAAAGAAAGAGAAAGAAAGAGAAAGAAAGAAACAGAAGGGAAAACGGAGTTCCCGGTAGAGGCAGAAGAGAAAGAGAAGAACACTTCTCGTGCGTTGACTATAGATGCGACCTTTGCTCACACGTTAACACTAACATCATTTCAGCGCTGCGCTACCAAATGGTCGTATCCAGTATATCCTCATTATTTTAGAGTCGACCACGTGCAACATTCGTTACACGTTTCTCCGGGGATGAGACATCACGGAGACATCCTATGTATCTTGCCGAGACAGCTTTTGATTACGTTTATGATACTGTCCGATTAGAACGGTAATGGTAATTTTGGTAATGAAACTCGACAGTTTTGAAGTTTAAAATATTCAGAGATCGAATTCTTTATGGCATCATCGTATCGTCAATTTCATGCGTCGCGTGCTACTGTCCGCTCGAATGCAATAGGAAAATCGAATGATAAATTTTACAAAAAATTATCTCTCATCGAAAGGAGCCTTAAGTGCTATGACAATTTGAATCGTGCATATTTTAGAGCAACGTGACTATTAATTGCTAATTGTATTTTCACCGGTGCATCTAGTCCGGATTAAATCATACAACATAGACACGTACATGTGCACGTACACGCATGTAAATACAGCTTATAAAATAATCTCTAGCTTAGGGAAGGTTAAAATAGTAATTCTGTAATATTTGCTCAAAGCGTGGCTGGTAACCACATGTAGTTGGATTACAGCAATGTTGACTTGTTTTGCAGCCTGGTCGATTAGTTGCGTTATCAACGAAAATGGGAATAAGACCAATGGCTTTGATACGTGATCGTATATGAATACAATATTTTAGTGGCGAAGCGTGATCGTGATGATTCTCACGACAATATTTACTTCTGATGATGTACAGATAAATATAAATAGATACAGATATAGATAAATAATCTTGAAATTTCCTACGTGTTTTTATTAACAGAAATCAATTGAGAGTGCATCTATTTTCCAGCAATTTCAACGGATCGACGATGAACCTTTTAATTACGATAGTATCGATCTGAGTCTCGGAATCGCTTGGAATTGAGTTAAAAAAAGAAAAAAAGTATCGAATTCTTTTCATTTCGACGTTTCTCTCAAGGTTGAGGGACATTATTCATGATCGATTCGCGTATGCAATATCATTAGGTAGACGCGTGCCAGACTCGTCGCCGTAGCAGACACATTTACTTGCCCTCTTCAAGCTACACGAATATAGGGCAGAACCATTTCTATTCCCGGCGCATCGTGGCGATGAGAATTAGCGTTTAACACCAGCAATAACAGAAAGAAACGACGCATATTGATGTCGAAGTTATCTAACTCTATTTATCTCTCTTTCCTCGTGCGATTAGTATTGACGGTGCTGAAAACACGCGTCCTTGAAGAGCATTACTGTGCCTTCGATACGGCCGATATATCGATATTGAATCGTTCGTTGCATTCGCTATTCGACAAAGGTCTTTAACATACCAATACGGATCGATACAGCTCCTAAAATTAACGATTCAGTTCCCATCGCGATAACGCGGCGTTTCTAATATTTACTTCATCGTCGCACGTTTCACATAATTACATAGTTGAGTCGTGAACCTTTTAAATATTCAGCACCGATCGTCTGTGCGGTGGTTCCCCTTCGTCGGCGCGAAAGAAATCGCGTGTCTACCGATCGGAAAAGTAAAGGCAAAACGAGACCCCCCAAAAAAAGCGTATTTGCGTCTCTGCAAGCTCTGCGATCTCGAGCAAGCTCGAGTGGTATCTCATCGCGAAATTAATAAGCGCTATCGTAAACGCCGACACACCACAGCCGCGGGCGAGCGAAAGCGCAAACGCGAGGATTATCTGCGAAAATCAAAACGTCCGTACGTGATACAAAGTATCCTATTATCTCCGCGTATCGTGTAATGTGCGCGCAGCTATGCGTCGGTAATCTTGTATCGGAGAGAGCTGTCGAGACTGTTTTTACGCTTAAATATCGCGATTTTATCGGCCAAGATCGTTGAAATAATTTCTCGCACGGGAAAAAATTTTGCTGTCGTAGTCAACCGTAGTTTAGTTGAAAATGTCTCGCTGCTTAGCCAAAAATTTGCCGCTACAACCGAAACTTCAGTGACTGTTGCTAAGTGTATAGCTGCCACATCTAACATACTGTCTACTGTAGCCGAATTTGTACACGGAATAAAGAACTCGGTTCCCGCAACAGAATATGGCACTCATACACTCAGCAACGGTAACCAAAGTTCCAATTACGGCAACAAATTTCCAGCTACAGCAGCGAAACACCTTCGGCAGAACGTATGATTAACTGCGCCAGCGAAATCTTTTCTTCCGTGCGATAAGTAATAATAATAATAGTACGTTATTTGTTCAATTTCGCGCGTATCGCGATATATTATTGTGTCGTGGGCGCCTCGGCTTCACCTCGCTTGAAATTCGCGCAAAATAAGATCGAGCGACGATTACTGTGTTGATATTGTACGGCGTGCGCGTCGTTCATTGGCTTCTCGTCTGGCGTTTCCGACGATTGTAAACAGTGTCGAGCTACATAGAACCACCGGTCATCGCAAAAAGAAACGCATTTCGCGATAGCGCAAAGTCCCGTTGAAATTGAAAAGAGGACTCGCTCCAGAGCGGGGTCTCGATCGACCCTCCCTGTCCTCCGCCGTTCCCGGGACGTCTCTCTCTCGCGCCCTCCTTTCTCTTTCTCACGACCACCGCGCATTTCTATTTTTGTCCTCGTCTTTTCTTTTGGCATTATCTGCCAAGTATCACAGGCAGACACACAAGTAACAAACACGTGTATATAATAATCGGAGGAAAGATACTAAGCGGTCCGCGTTCACTTGTACACACTCGAGAGAGCGCGCTTACGTCCGATCGAGTGCGAGAACCGGCGAAGGGTGATCGACTTTCCCGGCTAGAGCGTGATCGCGAAGTTCGCAAAAGAGAACCGGAAAACTTTTTCGTTTCCGTGCATGGCGAATGAAAGAGCGAATGGTTGAAAATTCCGGAACTAATTCGGCTCGTCACGGCACCGTCCCGCGGGATTTCGCTCGATCTCGCTGGTGATCCAAAGCTGCAAAGTTACGCCGCATCTTATAATGAGGAATACGCTTGGCATGAGGAGTGCAATTTCCGACACGAAATTATGCTGAGATGCCGCTCGACAATCGCCTATTAATGAAGGCTTCTTCTCGTATCGGAATCTCGGGCATTGCATAAGGAATAATTGTTCAGCTCCGCAAATTGAAATAACGAATGCGAGATATCGCGGGACGCAAGCAAAAATAGCTCACTATTTTAAGAGCCAGTCGATTGTAGGGTCGGAAAATGGCCGGTGTCTCAAGTAAAGACGGTGTTTTTTAATGGCGGGATTGCGCCACTTCACGCGTATCTTGCGTTATGCAGGGTGCAGCTTGGATAGAAAAACTCGTGACTGATATGACGGAGACTCCAACATCGTGCCCCTATGTGAGTTACGAGCGATAAAAAGCGCGCTTTTAGTCTCGTCGGAGCTTGCCCGCAGCATGTATGTAATTTCCTGAATGAGACAACACATATCGTACGCAGAGATCGATACGGCGCAATTTTTAGCGGGCGCGATAGCGATCGCGAAGCACACAAAAAATACGCGAAGGGAGGCGCATTCCGGTAACAAATATTTGACGAAAACCAATATTTAACAGCACCGTTTACCGGCCGCGGCGCGGAAATTGTAACACGATATCCGATTAGATGACCAAGCGACTAATCGCGCAGCTCGTTAGAAGCGAAGAAGATCGTCCCGATTAAGATTACGAAATCGGAATGCTGCTCCAACATCGCCAAGTGGTATAATTAATTATACGCCATTTATTCGTGCCACACCATGTATATGGAATTCCCGGCAATTGAGCAGAACGTATTGAATAACGAGGGTATGCATTTATGCGCTATAAATCATACGTCCAGCAAGAAGTGCCGACGTGAAAGGAAAAGAAGCATTCACCTTCCGCCAAACGCATAAATTAATCGGTCCGTCGCTCGATCGACCAGCGCCTAATTGCGTCTAATTTATTGAGCACAATTAATTTCAACGAGAGAGATCGTGATCTTCCGCGTCAAAATGCGAAATTCGAACATGTAACTCGGGTTGTGACGAAATGGGGGACTTAATGCACACGTATGAGGCGTTGCGCCATTCCCTAAGGGTGTCAACGACAGGTGGGTTACTGTAACTAAAGATTAAAAAGAGTGCAATGAGTGAAAAATGTTTAAGTTCGAATAGTTATTTTATTAACGGAGCAGAACCGTTTTGTCAATCGTTGCTTGATCGACGTGTGTCGTGCAGTTGACGTTATAATTTGAAGAGACCGCCTAAACCAATGAGACTCGCATTCTCTAATAATACAATTGCACAGTGCACGAACACCAATCGTATTACACATATATGCGTCAAGTGCAGCAATTTGAGAGAACTCGCATAGGACTTGAAGCTGCTGCGCATGGCTGGAGAATTAGTGTCAGCCGTTATTCTCGAGTAATTCGGGATTTGTAGAAACGGTTCTCCCTTTCGCAACGATCCCGACGCAAAATGTGAAACGATCGAAAATGGCTCTGACAAATATCTGGGCAATAATACGCCGAATAATTTTAAACAGAATTTTTTTATTTTCGCCGAATTATGTTCGTTAGATCTTCGTGAAAGACTCAAGATTGAATCAAGACGGAAAATAGAATTTAACGACGAAACATCGCGGTCCCGGTGTGACGAAAGTCTCCCCTCGCGAGCAATAATAAACGCGTTTCACCGCGCTAATAGCAGGAGAGATCGGTCGCGAAATTAAACGGCGAAATCCACTCGGCGAACGAGCGCGTTTTTATCTTGAAAGCTCGCAGAAGAGTGCGTGTTCCGGTAAACACCACCAATTAACTGTAACACTGCGTCGATAGTTATAATTTCTCACTCAACAATATAAGCGCGATGTAACATGCGTTGTATACGACAGTTACATCGTTGAGTGGAGGATTATTACATTGTTGTTGTAACGTTACCGTTTTAATTGGTGTTTACTCAGTTCCTTATATAATCAGAGCGACGTTAAAGAAGCTTTCGAAGGACGAAGACTTACTGAGTACGTTGAGGTAAAAACGTAGATTATAAGGCGAGTTCTCTATCACCGGGTAATATCACAGTCTGGCACTCTTTCTCGGGTGACGTTGTTACGGAACGTTGCGGGCGCAAACAGGTGGGACGACGTGACGGTGATCGCTACGGTGACAGCGAGGCTAGTTATTCTCATGGGGAATGCGATCATGAAATGCCCCGTGGACGGGAAATATCGGGCCGAATATCGTCTGGAGGAAGTGCCGGTCACGATCAAGTCCTCCTACTATCTGTATCGATGCACCCGTTGACAAGCACTTCGCGCCCGAGATCGCTCCATTGTTCTCCGGCTGAATCTGCGCCGAACGAGATCATCCACCGGGAGCGACCGCGATCTCTCAGCTGAAGCAGCGGCTCCTCCAGCGGATCGCGCAATCCGGTTCTCCAGCGAGACGCTGACCCCGCAGCTTCGTTAGCGTGTAAAGTGCGTGTACAGGGGCACGGTGTGTGTGCTCTTCTTCTTATTCCTAGCTCGTAGATGCTTACATGTCATGTAGATCACAGTCGTGTATCCTACTTCTCTTGTCGTCCTCCTTGCGACGAGAATGTCGCAGCGAGACGGTTGCGTTACTTTCTATGAGATCCTCCGATGTCCCGCTCGACCCTCGTCGAGAATGCTCTTCCGCGATTTCGAGCTGACGAGCCGATATCGAATCGTAAGCTCCTATTAACGGTCCGAGATATTACCCAGCCTGCGGAGAGACCAGCGGTGACGATCGCGAGCGCGGACCCCACGCTTCTCTCTTTCCGAGAGGATCGACGAGGCACGTCTCGACCGCTCGGTCGCCGACGAGCGTCTCAGACTCTTCCGACTGGGAACCGTGTGGTCAAGTTTCTGACAATGCCAGCCTGATTGACCGCAATTGTCCTGTCCTCGGAGGAGTTCTCCGTCTCGAGAGGAAACCGTTGACGAACTAGCGTAAGGTGGCTAGCTCTCTCTCTCTCTTTCTCAGCCTTGAATCTACTGTCTTTTGAATGTGTGGTCGGGAGAAAGTAAAAAAGAGAGCCAATAATATTGACAAGGGAAGGAAGACGACGAGCAAGAAGAAGAAATACGCGCGGCCTACATAAAGAAAAAGATTTCTTTCAATTTAGCGTAATAATGTTTACACGACTTGAGTTTGTTTAGTATAAACAACATAATTTAATATCAAATATTTTATTTGAATGAAAGTGTCGTTTCATCGGAATAAACCATGTTGTTTGGTAGAAAGAACAGTATTATTTAGAGGAAATAATATTTTGCTTTCAATAAAAAAAATTCTTTCACTATATATTATATTTATTCCACTGAAGCAAAAAAGCCGTTGTTCGTGATTGAGTCAACTAACATTCTGTTAAAGCCCTAACTCAGAAGCGAGTCCAGGGAGTCAATTAAATACCTCAAAAGGTAGTGAAAATTATAAAAATGAATAAATGCACTAGGTGTTGACCGGTGAAATTATAAATATTTTAGTAAATTTGCCCACTTTTGTAATTCCCATTACGTTTTAAGATACACAATTGACTCTCAGATCAACCAGCTGATCGCCCGGCATTGTTCTCCGAAATTCCCGGCGAAGTAACGGCGCGATCGACGAGAAAACAAAATCGTAAATCAAACCGAACTCTGTTGGGGACGTACAAACAAAATTTTATATTCGCGATCGAGGAAAAAAGTTCCCACGTTGGGAATTCGTATCAACGGCGAGTGCAATCACACCGAATGCGCCTATCGAGCTGCGACTCGATAGGCCATATTCGGTGTGACTGCACTTGCCGTTGATACGAATTAATTTCTCCGATCCCGCTGCACCCTTCCCGCCCTCCGTTCGTTCCCCGCCACGGGAGCGGCAGGTCGCGGCGGGTGTCGCGACGTCTCCGCTCGACGATCGCTTCCAAATTGAATGACCTCTATCGGGAGGTCGTGCACGAGGTGCGAAGACGTGAGACAGTCGACTTTCTCCGTTCTTTTTTTGTCGTATATTCTTCCAGCCTCCGCCTCCGCAGACGGCCAATTGCGGACAGTTGTCTGCGAACATGTGTCACAGCCAGATCGTACTGTCTCTCAGTGCACTCTCTCTTTCTTTTTGGCACGATCGCGATCGCCGTCTGTCGCGTCTGACAGACAGTGACCCGCCTGCTCCTCACCGAGCTTACATCGCGGCGCTTTATCGCGAAATCAAGTAAGTTTCACGCCCCTAATTACACCACTTGTCTCTTCCACATAACCATTTAGCCGAGTTCCGAGACTTTCGATGTTGGAGCGCACTGACTTTCGAATATTTCGGTAAGATGAAATACAAATTTCGTTGAAATCTGGATTGTTGGAATCAAGACCAGTCGTGAATAAAGCCGAACAGAGGCAGATCGTCCATTTGCGTTATTCTTGCTATTTAGTTTGCGAGAAGTGTTTGTCACGTGCATCTGATTATAATTCCATGAACTTGCGATGTTTAGATTACCGAGACTTTACATTTATTTTACATATGTGACTATAGTTATAAAAAAAAACACATTTTTTCAAATTTTTCCGAAAAAAGCCGAAAATATCCGGTAAAAAGAAAAAAATTTTTTTATTCATCCACGAAGAAACCGATAAAACTGGAAAAATGGAAAAGAATCCAATTTTTCCGAGATTTTAAAACTATAATGGAAACAGTGTACGATATAAATGCAAATAGAGACTGCTCAACATCTGTAGACATTCTGAACAACCGCACTCTTTTGTCATTAAGACTCTATCATCGGCAGGGTACTCCGATCTCGAAGTACAAGTGTCGGGCAGATGCTATCCTCCTCTTAACCGATCACAATCCTGCAATTGAGTCAGCGAAGCACCGCTTCACGCGGGTAATTGTCCTCGTAAACGGAAAGTACTGCTGTCCTACTTACATGGCCAGCCCTAATGGGACCTATTACTGGACACGTGAATAGAAGCAAGCAACGGATTTTCCTACATGAAAATTACAATTTCACCTGTCTCGGAAATAATGACGTGCTTCTCAACACTTGACGGGCTCTTAATAACGCGATAATTCAGAGACATTACTTTACGTTTGATATGAACCGCGTCCAAATTTGAAAGTCTTCTACACACACACAATCCGATAATAATAATAATAAAATATACTATTTTATTAAAAAAAAAATATATATATATATATGTAATGTATAATATTTAATAATAATAATAAATTTTATGCTTATATATATATATATATATATATATATATATATATATGAATAAAATATAAATGTATAATATTGTATATAACATATCTTATTGTTGTGTGTGTGTGTGTGTATTGGAGATCTGAAAGAAGGATTTTAGATCAGCCGTTGCTAGTAATATTCGGTGCAGTACAGTTAGCAAAAGAATTCAAGAAAGTCACGTTTATTAGATCGAGAAGATAGAAAGCCTTTCGCGAGCTTTTTTTCCAAGAAATCGGATGTGTAGGGACGTGAAGCGATCTAACGATAAGTTAATTGTAAGGCATATTGCGGTAATACGAAGAATCTTCAAGTATAGCGCGGCTCGCGTGACGTTGCTCATTCCCTACCCAGGTTTATCCACAACAGTCAAGTTTTTGCACGACGAAGTGGGCTGCACACGCCTCCTTTCATCCCCCTTTTTCCACCCCTGTTTGTGCCCAATGTAACTTGAATTGTTTCATCTATTATGCACTCATATTTTTAACTATACATATATACGAGGTCTTAAATGAGATAATTATATTATCGATGACTCACACTGTAGGTAACTGTCGAAAATATAACCGGCTTAAATATTCAATACTATTTAACTAATAACGTCCCACAGGACGTAAAGCACTTCTGTTTTGCCCTCGCAACCGCGTGTAATTTAATATTAAAGCGGATCGTTTGTATTTTATATGAAAATAAACACGTATCTGTGCTATTTTTAGCTGTTATAATTTCTTGTTTTTATACCACGACCTGTTTGTTTTGAAATTTAGATTTTGGTTCGGACATACAAAATATCTGGCCGTATTAGTCAAACGATACACACACAGGGACACTGTCTCGAACTTTCTCGATAAATAACGACGAAGAATATAGGAAACAAAATAAACAAACCGAGATATCTTATATGACGACACGGTCAACGATCGTGATCAATAAAGGCCAGCGCGGCTTTTATTCGCAATATTAGCATCGTACTTTACTCGTGATATTTGTTTGCCATAACTCGCGTGATGGGATGAGCAATATTTATCGCCTCGGCGAGCAGCTTGCATCATAAATATCGGAAAAAGTTCGTAAAGTGTTGCAAAAATCACTATAAGCGACGAGAGTTCGACCACGCAAAAAGCTATGTCGCGTATCCTGCCCGTTTGAAATTGCGGCCGTGTTTAAATATCAAATTGGAATAATATTATACGTGACTTTCATGCAACATAAATCAAATTCAAAAACAGGCTACTACTTTCGATGTTAAATGTCAACGCGCATGTCCGAAATATGGCTTCGTATGACAACGGAAATATGAAGTAAGAATGTTCAAAATAAAAATCATTGGCACGAATTGGGGCATGAATTTTTATTAACTCAGTAACGTTATTAAGACGATCGCACTGCCTAAGATTTGACATTAAATCAGTCTCGAATTTTAGCCTGACATTTACTTTCCTTACAGAGAAAGTGCCGAAGCTTCCTCCCTAATCGCGAATTATCACCATTAAATAAATGATTACATACATCCGTTCGGTAGTCTGTAACACGTCTGTAATCGTTGAGATTAAAAATCGGCAACAGGTCAATAAAGCAGGCTCCGTATATACGGATGTTTGAAAAAGAAAAACGAAGAAACGTTCGACTGGTGATTAGCAGCGATCTAAGTGTGAAATGCCGAGCGGGAACCGATTAAATCGCGCGCGTTCCTCCTCGAACCGCTTCGAACGTATCCAAAAGATACCCGGCGAATTGTGCCGCCGCAAGAAGCGTCTCAAGCGCACTTCGTTGAATTATTAAAGGGCTTTTTCCTTCGATACGAGAGGAGAAAAAGCGGTCTCTCATAAATACAAACTTATATCACGGTCATAATGCGGATAATTGAGCGCGAGCATGGCATAACGGACAGCGCACTGGTCCACTATGTAGCGGCGGTCCCGGGTTCGATCCCGGTAAAAGCCAAAGTATTATCTACGCTCGTGTCTCCTCTCGGAAAGAAGCGGCAACCTACCGAGAGAGAAGAGTATTCTTCGCCATGAACGCTTCTCGAAGAAATTTGCCGTTCGAGACCGGCGTTATTAAAACCGTAGATCCCATGTGTCAGCGTACGCGCACCGCAGACATGTGAGAGAGGACCACGTCCTGGCCGCATAGGACGAGGAAGAATACGAAAAAGAAAAGAAAGGGATAATCGCGGACGTGTGTTTATCATCAAACTTACAGTGAAATATTTTCCTATCTGTGTGCGCGGCCGGAAGGTGCGTGTGTGTCCAGCAGTGTGATACGATGACGTTCGCTAAAAATTTGTACCTTCGTGCGTACGAGGTGGCGGAAAGGTCGGCGGCGACGATACGTGTACTCACTGTGCGAGAGAATGTGGCCGGCGATTGTTACTCGATGATGCGTGTACGTCTTGTGGTGGCCGAAAAGGTGGCCGCCTCCCTTATAAACACTCAACCCGCCAGTGGTAATACTGAGCAGCGGAGACGTGTTCATTAAGCACGTTTACACGGGGGCACCTGTCAGCTTCCCTTAATCGCGCGGCACGCGGCTAATGCTGCCGCCTGCATACGGAAGGGCGTGCGGTCAACCGTGAACTGTGCCCCCTACACCTCATTTTGCACCCTCGCGCGGCCGATTGGGTCCGGCACGGTGCCGACTTCCCGAAAGGGCCGCGCGCTCCTCCTTCGACCGGTACGCTCGCCGTTGCGACCGTATTGAGCGCTTACATTTTTTTTTAACGTCGTCCTGCTTGTAGGAGAGTAAAGAGAAATGAGAGAAAAAGGTAGAGCAATTCTCGCCCTTAGATAGACCTCCTTCCGCTCCGAAATACGTAGCGGAGTCGTGTCGATCTATTGTCATTGCAAATGACATTTTTTAGCGATTTGAAATATCGACGTGTGAAAAACGCATCGACGTGTGACGGGGTGCGCGAAATATCAACGAGAATTGGCGCGGTTTTCTTCTCTTCGGAATTATGCTTGTATAATTGAGTTATATTCAGTGAAACGATGTTGTTGAATGAAAGACAAACTATATTTTGCGTGTAATCGAAGGAGCAGAGTCCTAGATATCTTGCCGAAGCAAGGATAATCTAAAACGACAATCTACAGAGCAGCGAAGAGACGCGCGAAAGATGTCCGAAAGAAGTAGGACGCCGACGAATCATGCGTTGAAAATGCGGCGTATTTCGAGTCATTGGGATCCGCGGGGTCAGACACTTGACCTGGCTCTCGGCGGCTCCTGCGAGTGTCCAAAAAGGGAATTTTAAATGGAGCATCGACGTCGCTTTCACAGACGCCCGGGCTGAGCCGTGATGACTTATCAAGGACGCTGTTTTCGATTAGAATAGGATCTCGCGAGCTATAATAGGTCAACGAGCGTCTTCGGGTTTCCTGGGTGGCGCGGTGCGGCGCGGTGCGTCGCGTCGCCTCGCGTCGCGTCGCGTCGCGAAGTCGGACCCCAGCAAGCGGTCGTCTCGAGGTCGATTAACGCGTTAACCTTCACGTCGGCTACCAGTTTTCGTTTGCCCGGCAATACGGAATCTATTTTCGCCCATCCTAACATAGATTGGGAGATTTGTTTGGAACTCGGCGACGTAAATCCCGTCCAAAACATCGGGATATATGTCGTTTACGGTTTATAGCGTTCATTCGAGCGGTTATTATTCTCTCTCTCTCTCGGCCCCGTTGCCGAAGAAAATAACCGGGAGAAAATACCAAATAACAAGCACGCGATAACGGTCAATTTGCATCGAAAACACTGCGACCGCTCTCGTGCTGGCAGAGAACGATAGCGGTTTTGTCATTACTCGATTCGGTGTTCGCTTTTTTTGCTATCTAAATATAATATATTTGCTTTCATTCCGCTTTCTCTCTCTCTATGGTATCTGAGGAGAGCCGGTTCGGACGTGTCGAGAACTTTTCGCTAATGCGCGACTTATATCTGAAACTCGAAAAGAACGTGCACTCATCCTCACACGCGGCCTCTTCTTCGGCGATGTGACTGGAATGCGTTAAATTCGATCGAACGATTTTAGAAACGCCCTGTACATACCGTGAAATGCGAGGAGGAAGAAAAGAAATTAACAAGAAAAAAGAAATTAGTTATTTATCGCTAAACCTATTTATGCACATCACGTGGATGGAAGTATAAGTGATGAAATTAGGTAATTCACAAGCACCCTATACATCGCATTCATGTTTCATTTCCATATTTATCGGGTAGAGCATTTTTACATTACGCACACACACCAGCACGTTAATATGTTTGCCTCGTGAGCGAGAGGCGTGATAGGGTAAAAGTCTTGTAACTTCCACATGCATACTATATGATGTTTCAGCAGCCTGCCATCCGATGAACATGAAAGCCAGCTTGATTCATTACTTTGCCACTTTGTAAGCCCGCAGCGGCTAGCTTTCGTGCTGCAATCGATATAATAAGTTGCAGGTAATGCACGGACTAAATCGACGATCGGGCGATGACCTTTCGAATACACTTTGTTTATGCGCGCGTATCGATAGGAAGCGGAGAAACGCGAATATTATTCGTGTGTTTCCGTACAATGTTTTTAACAATCTGAAGCTGATAAGCGTGGTTATAAATATTATCTCAATTTTCATTACGATCGTTCAATCGTCTCTGCGCGTAAATTTTCCTATATACACGAAATAAACTGGAATGTTGCGACAACTGTAATTTTCTATTCGAGAAATCGGGTTTTTGAAATTAGAAATTATTACATATGCGAGAGAATTGCTATTGTCAGAAACGCATTATTATCGCCAAAGATGATATCATATGAGATGATATCATGATGCATCACGCAAATCTTGTAGCGGTTCTTATATTTTATTCGATCTGCCACGTGGATTTTATTGCAACCATCATATTCGGTACGATCGATCTGAAGTTCTACTTTTCGGTATCGATTATTGGTCTGGTCTTTGTAGCTGAACTGGCTGCACTACTCAAGAAATTTACATACACATCGGAGCGTACGAAGCGTACGTACAAGATTCTCATGCTTCAGTGTGCGTAAATTTCTTGACTAGTGCAGCCAGTTCAGCTATAAAGAACAGACCACTTTTAAAATATGACCACATTTTTCTCTATGGCAAAAACGTGAAAAATTCCAAATATTTTCAAATTAGAAAATTACACTTTAGAAAATTACACTCATAAGTTCACGCTAAAGAAGATGTATGACTCTCCGGGGATTGATTATGAGTTTGCTCTCCTAGCGTGAATTTATAAAGAGTAAATTTCCCAATTGGAAAACATTTGGAATTTTCATTTTTTACGTTTCCGTACGAGAGAAAAATTACACGATCGATATCCAGAGATAAAATATTGTGACGAGCACGATGGTTGTAATAATCCTTGTGGTAGATCGAATAAAGTAAGGAGGAGGATTCTGATCGTAGGAGACTCGAAATTACGAGGGATCGAAGGGAAGAACAGAAATATAAGAAGGTAATAAGAAAAGTGCACACGCAATTCTTTTAAATATATTTTATAAAACGTCCTATTTATACAGCATATAAAACAATACTCTGTATTTATTTTTTATATTCACACATTAGCTCTATATGACTGTGTACCACCATAACCTTTTGTTATATGCATAACTTTACAGTATTCGGCGGATTTACGTTAATACTATGACAACGCACTGTCCTTTGTCTGCTGAATTCCTTGCTTGCCGCCGACCGTTGCGGCGCTCCGATTGAATTGGAACTCGGAATTCGCGTGTTTCGAGCCGTGTTTCTGTGTGATATCTAGTTTCGTTACGTCAGCGCTTATAATCCTATCGAAAACCCTGTCCGTGGTAGGTTCCACGATATTAGTCAACTCGGGGACCGTTTGCTCGGGACGCTGTCCGTCCTTCGTTTCCGTACCGACACCGCTCATCGCTCGGGCAGGCTTTGATGGACCTTTCAAGTGTATAATGTGATTATTCAGGGAGTCAGTATTGCTTTGCTTACTTCCTATGTGATTGTGAACTACCGCGTGATTCGCGAAAACGGAATCCGTCTTTCCTAAGAACTTTCCGTTCGTCGGCTCGTTATTAAAGTTTCTGTCCCTCACGTTGCCGTTCCAAAACGAATCGTCAAAGACGTCGGTGTCGCGCTGATCCGGCGGCAGGCGGCTAATGCGGGTTCTCACGATCGAGAGGTGCCTCTGCACGTAGTCCTGCTGCGGTGCCAGAGCGGCAGCGCGTTCCAGACACTGCGCCGCTAAGCCCAACTTGCCGCGTTCCACCATCACAACGCATAAATTGTGCAATCCTTGTATGTTGGTGGGATCCAACTGCAGTATTCTACGGTAACACTGAAACAATCGTATCGGAGGCATTAATCCGTCAGTATTGTTTGCCAGAATCGTGTGATAGCGGACGATCCACCGTTACTTATACAGCGTGCGAGTCCCGTGCGTCGGTTTTGATAAGAATAATTTCTCAAAAATATCTACACAAGTTGCACGTTAGGTCTTACATTTTCCGCAGCGTCCAAATCCTTTATGTTATTGATATAAATGTCTCCCAGGAGTATTAGGCCTTTCACATGATCCGGGTGGAACCTGACCAATTGATTTAAAAACGGTGCCGCTTCGAGCGGACGTTGTTCGTCCGCCAATAGTAACGCGAGATTGAATAAGGCAGAGCGGAAGTCTTCTTTCAACGCCACGGCGTTGCGGAACCAGCGTTCTGCGCTACCGCTGTCGTGGTCGTCCATCGCCAACATTCCCAAATTAAAATGTACACGCTCATTATTGGAATCCTGCAAGCAGACCATGTGTCACGGAGTCATGTATGATATGCGTTATTTTTTAATATATTTCAATTATTATGTTCTTTTTTTTCACGAGTAGCTGCTGAGGAGGAAGGAGACCAATTACCTTTCGTAAAAGCTTCAGAAGCCTCTCTCTGGCAACTTTACGTAATTCTGCCCGTCCCAACTCTTGGAGCAGTATAGCGGAATTCAGTAACGCTTGTTCATGCTCCGGGTCAAACTCTAAAGCTTTATCCAAGTATGCCAAAGCTTGAGACGCTTTCCCTTGTTCCAAGAATACAACACCAAGCTGCAAACAAATTTCAACCATTTAACTTTGTTGATCGACTATCCCGTCACTTGAAAATATGACCACAAACGCTTGTTCGTGTTCCCGCTGCTTCTCGAAAATTCAATACTTACATTATAATATATATCAGGATTATTACTGTCATAAAACAGTGCTCGCTCATAAACCTCCTGAGCTTCTTTCGTACGATTAAGCTTAATTAAGACATCGCCACGATTAATATATGCTTGAGTATAATCTGCACGCATACTGATCGCCTGTCTGTATAATAAATCAGCCTCCTCTAACCTAGTTGCGTTTTTAGCTATCAAATTAGCCAAATTAACAAACACATTTAAGTGGTTCGGTGCTATACGTGCTTGATAAGATTCCCCTGGCTTTGCTTTTGGTAGTAACGACTTGGCCTAGAATAGAAAAACGAAAGCACGTGTCATTCGAGAAATACAAGTTCGCACGAAATCAATTTGGAAATGTTCTCCTAACGATGTTCACCTTCAAATATGCATCCTCGGCTTCCTTGAACATCTTAAGATGGTTATAAGTTCGTCCGACATTAATGTGCGCTCCGATGTCATCACCCTGAACTTGTACAGCCATATTGAAAAAATTCAACGCTTCTTTAAATCGGCCTTGACTCTCCAACGCGTGGCCCACATTATTAAATAATTTGGCATTTCTGTCGTTCACTTTCAAGCCCGACATAAATATCGAATACTCATCTAGCCAGTCATAATTTCTGACAAACGTTTTCGTCGTGTGCGCAGCCAAAAGCGTCACGAGTAAAACTAGCACCAGTTTCTTGCACCTGCAAGTCGATATTTGTAGAAAACTTCGAACGATTAGTGACAAGTGACAGTAACCCGTGTAAATTGAATTACGATTTGCAATGACGACCCAACTTACTTCTTGTCCGCCAAAATGCTCCATCCGTATCCAATAAGCATGCAAAACCCCATAGAAGGTGCATACAACACTCTCTCAGCAATTACAAATCCGACCGGGAAGAAAAGGTTCGACGCAGGTAGAAAAGGGAGTATCATCATAGCCAAACTCTGCAGGTATTAATTAGAAAACACAACATATTCGTTAAATATTAGTATCGTTAATTGCGACTTCTACACACAAATCAGATCTCTAGAGCGTGCACAGTATTATATTCTCCATGTAACTAGCGATCAAACCGTGTTATTCCCTACTACATTATGACCTAATTCCACAATGATCTCTACTGACCATAATGAGAATGACCGACGTCTGTCTGCTACGTGTTACAACGGCTGTCACAAGCAATCCCAGTACAGTTCCATGAGTGGCTAGGGTCGCGAGGTTGCGGATATCGGTAAAGCTTTCTACTAACGGTATCGTTCCCATTGTCCAATCACAGCATAAATCACTTGGAAGAAATAGCAGTCTTAGATTCACTGCAGCGAGATAATTATACGTAAGCTGTCTGGTTGGCGTTGCAGCAACTGATGCAGGATTGTCGAATCTAAAAGAAAAAAAAAAAGCACACAGTTATTTTCGTGCCAGTCCTTAAATATATAAGTGAAAAATCGATCGAATGCAAGTGCAATCATACCTGGTAAATACAGGTAACTTCGAGCCCATTATATGTAACCGCAGGATAAGCAGGCTAAATGTAACAAGTGTAAGGGCGGTCAAACGTTTTGTACCCTCGCCTGACCAGGCAGGTGAAATTTTATTACCACCGAAAGCTGACTTTAACGCTAAGAAAATATCCCTCGCTCTAACCTATGTGAAATATAGAGATATAAATGTGGTTTGACACTCAGAGAAGATATGCCATAAATATAGATCAGAAATAACTTTACCTTCTGTACAACAAAAATTTCGTACAGTACACAAACTGCAGTGGCAGTAATCCCTTGCTCTTTGCACAACATTGCGGTAAATACAAAAAACATAGACAATATCAAGTATTTCCACCCTGTGAATAAAAAACACAAGAATAGATGCCTAACTTTTTCATAATAATTCCTCTGTTGAAAATTTCCAGGTGGATCCCCACAATGGAAATCCAATGGAACTAATATGAATCCTTATAGAATAATAAAAATCGATATAGAAATTCATATGGTTTGTGGAAATCTTTGTAGGAATCCATTCAGTTTGTGAAAATTCATATAAAAATCTACTTGGATTTCTATCAGAACTTTTGGCAAATCTCCAGGGACGATCGTAGGATTCTGTATGAATTTCCTATATATGTCTCCACTTGGTTTTTTCAACAGAGTCGTACTCGTATTAAAATTTTTACCTGTAGATCTTTTGCTTCTGCAACATTTAGTGTATGTGATTAAAGCTGCCAGGTAAAACAAAGAGGACAACGTTTCTGCCCTACCAACTACACCTGTGACCTAAGAATATAATTACGGCAATTGTAGTAACGTTAACATGCCTCAATTACGAATATATATTAGTATGTAATTTAAATATCTTTCTAAATATTTTTTTTTAATTGTTACATACTGCTTCTGTATGTATAGGATGTACAGCAAAGAATAATGATGACACGAAACTTGCTGCATCTGGTAGAAACATCAAACAGATTCTGCAACAGAGCAATTTTCGCTTTTTAACGCAATTTTTGAACTTTATACATTAGACAAATAATTTTCTATACATTTTTCTTCCCATGATTTTTATATTACGAGACAAAGCGCAAAACGGATATAAACGCACCTGAAGTATAATAGGCATACTCCAACATGTAGAATAACATTTAGCAGGTGATATCCCATAGGATCCAGCTGGTGAATCAGGTAATTCCATCGGAATGTGAGTACGCAAAGAGGTCTATAAGATTTGTGCGATTGTTCCTATTAAAAACATAAAAGAAAGAAATAATGAAAAGGCCAGTCAATCAATTTGTAGTAGAAAAGATAAAAAATAGCAACTATTCCCTGTAAATCTCTTAAATAATATTAGAAAGAGAAGTGATATGCGTGAGCAATTTGAAAAATTCGCGGCCTACCATACAAAGGTTAATATCGCGTTTCTATTTTTTTTTTTATCGTGGCGCCACATTCGCCTTATGAACAGCTGTGAAGTATCAAGTCGATTTGCCGAATTGTTAGTTAGAAATAGCTGTTTAAACAAAGACAGTCAGTACATTGTTGAAAATTGAACATCGTGCAATGATGAAATATTTCGTTAAAAAGGTGAAAAAAGAGAGTATTGTAACCAAGTTGGCAAGTATTTAAATCTTATTAGATAAAGTGATACTCAAAATTGGAAAAAATAAGGAGTATCTTGATCGCACTTTTTGTCCCGCGATGGGATAAAATCATTGGAGTACCGCTGGACCAAGTGTATCGAATTACAGGGAGATTATATTGAAAGATAAAAATGATCCCAGGAAGAAAAGGTCAGTTTTTTATTATCAGGCTGCGAACTTTTCAAAATTGCTCACATATTTAATATTTCCACTCTCTCTCTTTCTCTTTCTTTAAAACAAATATATGTGTGCGTGTGTGTTTGTGAAATTTCGTGTATTTAAAATTTCCAAATATAATAATAATCATGATATATTATAATTGAGTTTTTATTAACAATTAATTTATTTTTACTAACAATATACCGGGTTTAAAAACGTTTCGTAATGGACCGGCATTTTTACGCGACTTTCAATTCACACCGCGTATACAGAAAATAGTATACGATGTGGAGCTTGATAAATGTGCTCCAAACCTGGGTTTTTATCAACAATTAATTTATTTTTACTAACAATATACCGGGTTTTAAAAACGTTTCGTGAGGGACCGACATTTTTATGCGACTTTCAATTCACGCCGCGTATACCGAAAACAGTACACGATGTGGAGCTTGATAAACGTGCTCCAAACATGATAACAGGGAGTACGAATGGATAATAAGATAAATTATTTGACCGTACTTTGTCGCTTAATGGAAAAAAATATTATTTGACGTGGAGATCGAGTTCAACGCGCATTGAAAACGATACACGTGGCACGAGACGTGTTAAGATGAAAAATTACGTTATAAATAGTCAAATTGTTACAGATTCATTTACAGCAATTTGCCATTGATTTATATTGTAACTGATTTATATTGATTGTATTCAATTGATTTATATTGATTACAAGTGGTATTTCTAATTAAATTAGATAAATGTGAATTAATCAATACATTCGACAAAAACTGCTCTCTCGAATATTCAAAACGAACATTCGCGGGTATTCAATTACCATTCAATTATAAAGTCATAATAATTTCAAGGCAACGTGTTCACAGACGAGTCCTTTCCTCGTAGTTATACTTTCGTGCATATTCTGCATTTAGAAGAAAATCGATATAACCTCGATCTTTGGAAGAGAGTGATAAAAAAAGATAGAGAATGTATAACGTAAAATGAATAGAGATTTAAAAACTTCAAATCGATGCGGCGCGGTGCATCGCTAGAATGCGCTCTGAATAAAATAGATGCAGTTTGGTCGGCTTTTTACTGAAATTGACGTAGTTTCAACGATATCAATTGTTAATGCTGCAACTTTGAGAAAAAATCTCAACTTGTATTTTTGTCTGACAAAAATAAACGATAGTATTATTCTTGCACATTTGCAGCAACGATATATTTGAAATTCTCGAAATTATACGCGCGACTTCGATTAAAAACTGAAGGGGATTCCGGCGATATTAACGTCGCTCATTGCGTTTGCATGCTCGACGGTAAACAGAAAAAAGTGATTCACACGTGCAGATATGAATGCCAATGTAATCGATGAAATCCCAGCGATACCGATCATAAATAAATACGAACAAACCAGAACTTGCCAAATTTATGTGTTTCAATCATCGAGAGGATAAACAAGGATGATTTTCCACGTTAACAACACACATATCTGAATTCTGCGAGTCGATGCTGGCATTGCGCCCCCGAGGAAGAAATCGATAGAATCACGATATCAATAAAATTGATTATCGCCGATACGAAGAAGCGAAGTATCGTACATCATTGACGTCGCGTTCCCGGCCGGTTCGCGTCGGCTTGGCACGGAAACTAAACAGAAGTCATTCTAGCGTCATAATCGACCCCGCATGGAGATCCGCCGAGATCGTTGTTGCCGATCTCAATTCCCGCTGCGTGGGACGACGTCGCGCGCGCACGACGACGACCGATGGGGACAGAACGAGGGATCGGATCGGGATGAAATGGACAGGACACGCTCGCGGATCAATACGCAGGGGGCCGTCTATAGGGGGAAGGGAACGGGAGGGGAGGATCTCGAACGCGCGTCCTCCGACAGCGGCAGCCGACGCGATGCCTCCTCTCTCTCTCTCTCTCTCTCCCCATTATTTACGGCTCTCTTCTACGCACCTTATGCATCGGGGTGCCCCAGAAGTCGTTGTAGAAGACATTCTTGAGGGGCGTGTGGGGCCTCAGGTCGCGGTTATCCTTGATCGCCGAGATGTCATCGAAGACGAAGCCGCAGCCGAAGCTGTTGAGGTACACGGCGAGCGCGGTTACCGCCACGATCGCCGCGAGTGCTCCCCGCGCAGGCACTCCCATCACAAATAACACATCGATCGGCCGGCCGTCTTTCGTTTCTTTCGCGCGGTCTCGCCGACCGCCTTCGTGAACGGAAGGAAGAACGTTCTACTGTATTCTCTCTCAGTGCTTGCTCTCTCTCTCTCCTTCCCTCTCTTTTTCTTTCTCCCGCCTTCGTCCTCCCACTTCCCCTCGTTCTCTCACCCTCTCTCTCTCACTCTTTCTCTCCCTCTCTCTCACTCTCCTTACGATCTTGATATCGTAACGCGGTGTTCTTAACTGTAAGAACCCCACGAGGGACGCACGAATGTCATTTCCACGCACGTCGACGTAGCCGCGTCCGCTTTCAGACACATCACAATTGATGTCGATTCGCCGCGGCGAGCAGGCACCAGCGCGAATGCCGGCGAGTCGAAGCGCGTCGCGTCGTCGCCGACATGGTCACCGGTGGAGTGACGGATTCAGGAGGACAAGTGAGATTCTTTCTCTTTCTCTCTCTCTCTCGGCTCGTTCGCGCCTTCTCACCGCGCGCGATCGAACGCGAGACGCCAACGGCCAACGTCGGGACGGGGAAACCCGTCCGGTGAAGTGAGAGAGAGAGAGCACGATCAACGCGTACGCACGCACCGCACACCGCGATCGAGCTGTCAAACGGCGGAGTCGCGTTGCGCACACGTAGCAATCACGTAGCGACGACAGCGACACCGCCGGCGTCGTCGTCGTCCCCTCGCGTGTGCGCCGCGCGAGCGAGCGACGTGGACGGCGCGAAGTATACACTCGAAAATATACCGGAACATTGTATTCAGTTTTTAATCATCAAATAAGCACTTTATTAACGAACGCGCCTCGCCATCTCCTCCTGCTCTACCGCGCTGTATCGGGCAACCCCACATTTTCCGCGACATTCCGGCGCCGCAATAAATTGTAAGTCATGTAGCTTTACTTTTTAATTTTATCTGAAAAGAAAAAGAAATATGTATATAGACTGTGATTGGTAAATTTCTTAAGACTCAAAGCCCGTAACAGACTACGGATTAGGAATTGAGATTGAATTGAACTTGGCCAATCGGTACAAATTTAACTGAACTCAAGTTTAGTGAAATTTAGTGAACTTCGCACTGATTGGTCAATTTTCAATTCATTCTCAATCTCCAATTCGTAGTCTGATACAGGCTTAAGGCTTAAAATACCTATTGTAGACCGATACTCATGTGGTTTGTTCTTTATAGCTGCACTGCTGGACCGGTGCGATAAGTTGAAGCGAGACAAATATATGTTTTCTCACTTCAACTTACTGCACCAGTTCCATCAGTACATCTATAAAGAACAGACCAACGAATAGAGCGGACGGCAGTGTCGAGTATAAATATACCATCTCGTCGTCAAGTTTCATATTGGTAATTTATTTACCCCGGTAGTGCGGTTGCCTCGTCGACTTCGATTAACTATATATTTTTTTTCGCGACAAGTGTTTTCACGTGCGGTCGTGAGCTGCGTGAGTGCGATAGTATGCGCAATTCTGTATTTTACAGTGCAACTTTGCTAAACGTCCCGATCCAGGATTCATGACTTTGGAGATGTCTCGTTCAAAATCGGCACGAGCGTAAAAGGATTGGTGCGTTCTTCTTTTTTCTCTCTTTGTTAGAGAAGTGACGAACAGTGCGCTCGGCGATCATTCGACTTTTCTGCTTCTCGAGACGAGGTTTCTACCGCTCAAAGAACACTTCTGTCAAGCTCAAGTTAATTTAATGCGTAAGTATCAACATTTTATCTTCGCACGATTCTTTCTTACAAGCACTTTCTCTTGTCGGGTGTACGGCCAGTTTTTAGTTGGGACTTTTGCAGATTTCATATTGTAAATAACTACTGTACATATCAGTAATCATTAATCTTTATAATCGGTCGATATATTGAATCCATATTGATTTGAATATATTGAATATATATTGATTTGTCAGTGACAGGTGATTCGAGCATTCGCTATGCCACGTAGGAAACATCCAAGACATCGTCCCATAGGGGAGGATACTAGAATCGCGGTGAACTTAACTCTAAAGAAACTTCTGGACACTCCAGATCAAAAGGAATTAGAGTTTCCTTCTTCGTACACAGCGGAGGAGAGAGCATATATTCATGAATTGGCCAGAGGTCTTGGTTTAAAATCAAAAAGCCGAGGGTAGGACTGAATGAAGATATATCTTTTTCCATCCAACGAACAGAATGCCAATGAAATTTTGTCTCGCAGGAAGGGTATGAATCGATTTCTGACTGTGTACAAAAGAGAAGGTTCGACGATAGTTCAAGCTGACGCTGTGATAAAATTACAAAATGCTTCGAAGCAGAGCATATACAATTTGTCACATACTTTTCCATTGAACCAAAAGGAATATCAAGATTTACTTCCTCCAATTGAAAGGGAACGTCCTCTCAGTACCGATGGTAAGCAGGTATCTTAGTTACAAGTTATTTGATTACTTATATCTGATTATTTGTATAAATTCTAAAGTAATAGCGGTTTGCCATACTGGATCCACTTGATTGGCACGATTGTTGTCTCTGTTCAGCGCTGCCATTGTCGTTTTTTTCTGTCTCTTTTTCGATATTTTGTTAAGAAATTCACTGTCATCCAAAATAAGTCACTATAGTCACTTTTTTTCCTGAGTTACCATAAAATATAAATGTACTATACATACTTTTTTGCCACTTCTCTTAATAAAACTGTCCTGAAAGCGTATTTATACCGTTCATGCTGTTGGCCTTCCCTTGTTATGAGCTTTCAAACTATATTATGAAAAGAACTCGCTGTATGTTAAATTATCCAAAAGTACACCTGAGAAGGTAAGAATAAGTATTATTTTCTTGCTTAAATGGTAAGAATAAGTTTCTTGCTTAAATGGCCTTAGTTACTTTCAGAATTTGATAAAGAATGTCATTTTTGACCACTATTTCGATGTCTAAATTTATCACCTTTTCTACCAAGAAGCGCTATTTCACGTTTTTTTATTCCAGCGACTGGATAACAGTGCTGTCTCTATTGTAAATGTTACCACTCTAAATGTTACAATTGAATTAAACTCCAAGAACACTGTTGTTGCAGTAAATACAAATACCAAAGCGATGGGCAGATTGAACAGCAGCATACCCCAAGTACCTCAGTTGAAGACCAATTTCGATGTGCTGCACTTCCGCAAATCCCTGCCGATTTTTAACTCCAGGGAAGAGATACTCGCTGCACTGAACAACTATCAAGTGGTCATAATCGCCGGTGAGACCGGATGTGGAAAGACCACTCAGGTGCCGCAATATATCCTGGAGCATTGTCAGCAGAAGCATCAAGCTTGCAGGATCATTTGCACGCAACCCAGACGCCTGTCGGCGGTGTCCGTGGCCGAGAGAGTAGCGTTTGAGAGGGACGAGAAGATCGGCCAGACATTCGGATACCAGATAAGACTGGAGAGCCGAGTAGCGCCGAAAACCCTCCTGACGTATTGCACGAACGGAGTGTTGCTTCGTACTCTAATGGGCGGCGATTCCGCCTTGTCCACGCTCACGCACATTATCGTCGACGAGGTGCACGAACGCGACAGATTTTGCGACTTCCTTATGATAGCTTTGAAGGATGCGCTGGTGAAATATCGTTCCCTCAAACTGATACTCATGAGCGCCACGATGGACACCAGTATCTTCGTGAAGTACTTCAATAAGTGCACCGTGATCAACGTGCCCGGTCGCTCGTACGACGTAGACGTATACTTCCTGGAGGACATTTTGAAGATGACGAATTACATGACGAAGGAAATGCTGGCGATGAAGAAGGAGTTCTTCAAGCTGAAGGATCAGCGGAAGGTTCTGGAATCTTGGACGCAGTACAAGCCCCAACATTCCAGTAGAAACGCCACGAAGGAGAAGTGTCTACTGCCGGCGCCGATTCTGGCCCAACAGAGTGATCCTATACCGGAGAGAGTCAAGCTGGAGCCTTGGCTGATGGAAGAAATGGACAAGAGTGTTTCCGACGCGTGGTTGCACGGCGGGGAGGATAATTTTGCGCAGCTTTTGCACTTCATACTGTCGGAAAATGTCTCGGTGGACTATCAGCACTCGAAGACTTCGGTGACGCCACTGATGGTCGCCGCCGGTAGAGGCTGCATCAACACCACCGAGCAGCTTTTAAATCTAGGCGCGAATCTCAATCTAAGGGCCGGCAACGAATGGACCGCGTTGGACTGGGCGAAGAAGATGAATCAGACCGAGTGCGCCGAGCTGATCGAGGCTTATATGAAAACCTACGACTGCGTGGTGTCGAATGACGAGTTGGTCCGCGTTGCGGAGACGTCGCTCGCCGAAGAGGACAAGATACTGCTCGACATATATCATCATACGTTCAACGACGACAATATCGATTACAATCTACTGTTGGAATTAATCTTCCACGTTCACTTGAAGATGCAACCCGGCTCTATCTTGATATTCTTACCGGGGTATGACGACATCGTCATAATGAGGGAGAAGATAAATGCAGAGGAGAAGAAGATGAGTCAAAACTCACGTTACAATCTATACGTGCTTCACTCGAACATGCAGACCTGCGACCAGAAGAAGGTGTTCAAGTCCAGTCCGCACGGCACCCGGAAGATCATCCTTTCCACGAATATAGCGGAGACCAGCATCACGATCGACGACGTTGTTTACGTCATCGACTCGGGGAAGGTCAAGGAGAAGTCTTTCGATGCTATATCGGGCGTGTGCACGTTGACCTCGAACTGGATATCTCAGGCTTGCGCGAAGCAACGTAAGGGCAGAGCGGGTAGATGCAAGAGGGGAATCTGTTACCGTATGTTCTCGTCAGTGCGACACAACAGTATGCAGCCTTATCAGACGCCCGAGATCCTACGGTTACCGCTGCAAGAGCTGTGCTTGTACACGAAGTACCTGACGCCTGGCAACACGCCCATAGCCGAGTTCCTGGACAGAGCTTTGGAGCCACCGTCCAACATAGTGACCAGAAACGCGGTTCAACTATTGAAGACGATCGACGCGCTGGATCCTTGGGAGGACTTGACCGAAATGGGAAGTCATTTGTTGGACCTGCCGGTCGAGCCGAGGCTCGGGAAAATGCTCTTGTACGCAGTGGTCCTGAAATGCCTGGATCCCATTTTAACCATCGTCTGCAGTCTGGCGTACAAGTAGGTGTACACTCGGATATACACATAACGCGCGACTTATTCGTCACCATATTGCAGGGACCCTTTCATACTGCCGTCGCAGCCGTCGCAGAAGAGAGCCTTGACCGCGGCGCGAAAGAAATTCGCCACCGGGACGTATTCGGATCACATGGTGGTGTTGCGAGCGTTCCAAGGTTGGCAGAACGCCCGTGCGTCCGGCAAAGAGCGTGCCTTTTGCGAGAAGAATTTCATTTCCGCCCCTGTGATGGAAATGGTAGTCGGAATGCGTACGCAACTTCTCGGCCAGCTGCGCGCCTCCGGCTTCGTCCGAGCGAGGAGTCCCAGCGACATTCGGGACTTGAATTCCAACTCGGAAAATTGGGCGGTCGTGAAAGCGGCGCTGACCGCTGGATTATATCCCAACTTGATCCGAGTCGATCGTGATCATTTGCAGCTACGAACGCAGTACGTTATTTCGATCGTATCTCGCTGATTGAATGATCCATAAACATTGCTTACGCTTTTGCACACAGAAAAGAGGTCAAGGTATTCTTCCATCCCTCTTCGACGTTGAGGGATTTCCCCAAGTCTCCGAGAATGACGTCCGCTCAAACACACGCGGCTAACGTGCAGGCCTTACCGTGCGATTGGCTGCTCTATGAAGAGATGAGCCGTACGGGGCGTTTTTGCCATGTGAAATTCGTTACGCTTGTAAATCCACTAACGGTAGCGCTCTTTAGCGGACCGGCTAGACTACCAATGGACGTACTTCATGAAGCCGAAGGTAAGCGACGCTCTTTCAATCAAACATTGTTCTCGGCGTTGCAACAGCTCGGCTCATCTTACTTATCCTTTTTCTCAACAAAATTGCTACACGGGCGATACGTTTCATATTGCGAGCAACAGTCATTTTCTACAGAATCTAATCAATTTGACACGTACCACATGCATTTTCGAATAATTAACCTACCGTTTCATATTTTAATCCTAATACTATCCGACACATAAGAGCTGATATTTTGCATCTAACAATATACATACGAGAAAAATTGTTAAATCTTACCTTGCGGTTATATCGCACTTTCGTAAAACGTATCTAATATTCGTTTGCAAGCTTCCGCTGCAACGTTACTTTAACCAGCCAGCGTTCTCGAGTGACCTAAACGAAATCTAATATTGCTAATGAGACGAATAGTTTCAAGCAATGGTTTTAGCACAAATGCGAGTTCCATGTTACAATCCCGTTCCATATTTACCATCCTTTCCCTTATAACGCTTATTCGCACGATAAGACGTGCATTTACATGCATTTACAGCCGTGTGGGAGAGCGATTCGGACTCGGAGGTGGACGAGTCGCACGAAGGGACTATTTTCAAGCTTGATGACTGGGTAGTCTTTAAACTCGATCCTGAGACGGCCGATCTGTTCTTACAATTGCGACAGAAGTGGAATGCTCTGTTCCTCAGGCGTATGAAGGCTCCAAACAAAGCTATGTCGGCGTTAGACGAGAAGGTCATCAATACCTTGGTGACTGTGCTTACGAACGAGGAGCAAGCCTGTGGCCTCCAGCAGCCTACTGGCATCGGCCAACGGCCACGTCCATTAATTGTCGACTATTATCCTGCGAATGTCAGGAGAGACGATTATCCAGAGGTAGCGCTTGTTCAGTATTATTAACATACGTCGATTGATCGGACGAATTTTAGACGGTGATGTAATATCTTTTCAGAGATACTTTTAAAAAGTTGGAAGAGGAATTATCGTATGTCACGTACGATCTGCCAAGCGCGCTACCACGACACGACACTAATTTCAACGGCTAACCGCTGTATGTAAATGTTATTCTGTATTTCTAAACAACTTTTGTTATTGATAGCAAATATATAATAAACATACGATGTGTACGTGTACGTATTGAGTGTAGGACTGCTTCATGAATATTGCATTCTGATTTTCAGTATTAAAAAAGACTGTGTTACAATAATAGCTTCACAAGTAATACTCATTAATATTCTAGGTGAAGTATATTAAAATAGGGACAGTTATTTATTTGTTTACTACGAAAATTACTTTTTCACTTATTGGGATGTGATATTTATTATTGTTTTTAGTGACTGGAGAATAGAAATAATTATACATATGTGTAATATTTATTTTATTTTGCCTCAGCTTACATGCCAAGAACTCAGATAACATTAAGACGTCCTAAAAAATGTTGTAAAGAGGTCTGTTAGACAATAAGACGTTCAAAGAACGTCTTTGAGGCGTCTTTTAGACATACGTGTTGCATAGAAGAGAATTTGGTTAATTTTTTTCCTTAACCAAACGCATCCATTCACATCTTGGCTATTTGAAATCTGATACGTAAGTATCACAACAAAATAGCTTATCTCATTATTTCTATTTTATCTTTCACAGCCTTTTATATCTAATAATTTATCCTTATCTACTCTCAACTATTTCCTACTTAATTTTTGCATTAAACCTAAACAGTTTACACTTACTCTTTACATTTCTATTTCTATTTTCCACTTATTTTTCTTTTGCTATATCCTTAGATTTATCTGTTATCTGAATAATTAAATATTCAAATAATGTTAGTAGATCCGAATGAACCTTGAAGTATTAGATATTAAGTAGATGTAACTTACGTTTCGCATATAATACACATGCTATATTAAATACTAAATAGTTAATATAAGGTATTATTAACTATTATATGTATATGACAGCTATATATCTGCATACACACATTGTTATGTGTATGAAGATAATTTGTTTGAAAAATACACTAAATCAGTGATTTGTTATTCATTTGTATCATATGTATGAGCGAATTTACATGAAATTACTGGCGGCAATTTGCTTATTTGTTTTTATATTTATTTTTATCAATTAATTTCGGCTCATGTGTGATGTTTTCGAAACATTAGTAGATCTTAGTATTCTGGAAAGGGTTCTTCGTGAAATCTGCGGAACACTAATAAGACTTGGTTTTAATTTTAAGTTGCAAGTTTGATAACCATATTACACACGACGTTTTATTTCCTGAAAATATTACAAAATAAACATAATAGCACGATACAATTAGACATACAATACAGACATATTACTAATGGACTTTATACGAATTCATACTGTGTGAGTAACATAAAGGAAATGATATGATAAAATATAGCGGAGAGAAAAGGGATATATAATTAAAGTAATTTGTCTGCGCGTTTTTGTAACACACGTCTGAATTCGCAAGCGATTATCCCATTGGACTTTGATTCCTGTAAAATTAATACCACACATCAGAATACGCTAAGCAATACATGTAAGCATAAGTGTCATGTAAAATTAATGCTGTCATAAATAAGACGAACTCCGTCCGAGACATCGATGTAATAGCATTGTAGTAGCATGACCTACTTCTAGGTAATAACCGTTGTTCGGTCATGTTATCGAAGATTAAAAGTTCGTCGGATCTATCATTGTATCGCAATAATTGAAAATAAAAATATTTTGTTTGCTATTTAGTCATATTATTTGAGAAATATTCTCGACTTGTCAAATTTTCGAGAGGTATCTAAGTCGCCGCGAACGTATTTGGCTAAATCTTGCTGCGAATTTAGGTCTGAATCCGGATTCCGAATTCAACGCTTCAATCCCTAGATAAGTGGAATCTGTTTATAACGACGGACGTTCCGTTGAATAATACGCGACATTGGAGTTCTCTTATTATAGTTCACATTAACGCCAGACTGCTAGGCTGTACGATGCTTTTTAATGGCTTTTTAATCGCGAAAAGTTATGAAACGTTGCTCGTAATTGTAAGCAGTACACCGTAATATCGTATAATGCTTCTGTTAATTAAACGCAAATTATGGCTGGCGCGTTCATAGTAAGTTAACATCGCTTCGGAGGTAAATTAATTACATCAGAACCGCCGGTTGGATTATACGAATAATCACGACCACCATGTGTGACAGCTAACCGCATAAACAAATTAGGGCGAAATTATAGATGTTACCTAACACGTGTGGTTTAATTATTCACTGTAGCTTCTTCCTTGCCGTCCAATTAATATTTATGATAGAAAAGTTTTTAATGAATACCACATTATCAGGAGGAGTCGATCGTCCTTATTTTCCTCTCACCGGCTTGATTATCTAGGTTGCAAATGTATTTATTATGTTTTATAATTTTAAGACAAGAGTCAAAGCTAGAGACAAAAGTCAAGTACAAGGGTATCGCCGTGATACACTTTAACAACTGCTATCTTTATACTATTTTTATTAATGAAGCAGGATTATTTTCCTTAATGAAATCGAAAATGACTGTAGCAGAAATTTTTCAAAATTGGGCTTACGAAGAAGTTTTATCTTCTATACGAAAACATTTATATTTCTTCTTAGTTTATTAGAAAATTTATCCATTTCACGATTATTTTTAATTCACGCTAAAGAAGAAAATTCGCGATTCTTTGGAAATTGATCGTGAATCTTCTCCTCTAGCATAAGTTCGTAAAAAGAATAAATTTTCTATTTTGAAAACATTTGGAATATTCATTTTTCCGCTCTAGGGAGAAGTTTGCACGATTGGTGCTCTGATGATGGTAGCTCGGAGATTTCGGAACTAATAAAAATAACTAGACTAATTATAAGTGACGGTTCACAATAGATATTTTAAGCCTTAAAATACCTATTATGGACCGACACTAATGGGCCTAGAAAAGTAAACCTCACATTTTATACATATCTTTCTTATTGTTTCATTCTTATATATTTTTCTTAATATCCACTAATATAATTTTATTAACTTATAAATAAACTGTAATTAAAATTGCTCCAGTATTTGCCAGTTTCTGTATTTACTCTACTGAAAGCAACGTTTAGTGTAGATCTTTTGCACCAGTGTAGAAAATTCAATTGGAAGGTACATCATTACGCACACGTGTCACATGTCGACGATAACATTGAAGGACGTAAATTCAGTTCCACGTGATTTCACAATGTCGACAATCTTAATCACGCTACTTTGTGAGATTCTCCGGTGAATGATGGTGCGTAAAATAGTCAGGTTTAATATAGCGATTTAATATAATTATCAGCGTGTTTAATATATTTTAAAAAATAAATTACGCGGTAAAAATTCGCTTGACAATTGTTCAGTTATTATGTTGTACTACTCTGCAGTGATTCTTACATCATTAATATTTTCCATTAATTTTTTCCATTTAACATTTACAGGACGTTGCTCGTGTGTAGCATGTTCTTTTAGAAATACTCAAAGTGTTAATTTTCGAGATGTTATCTATTTCTTGGAATTCTTACCGCCTGTCAACAGTAGGCAGAATCTTGGAACGATCCACTGGACTTTGGCCTAATCTTACTTTACCTCTACGTTTTAAATCAGGTGAGTTTAAAGCGACCTTTGGCTTTGCCTAGTAATTTGATATTTTGGCTGACTGCCTGTTTATATATTTCAGAAAATGTAGTCGTCACTATTGCTGACGTATCAAAAGAAGTGAGGCCAGTGAAAAATCCAGAGTATATTCCAAGGAGATATTGTAAGTTGCATTCTTTACCATTTAATTATATATCTTTTATATGTATATATATATGTATATATATATATTTTTTTTTTAATATTTAAGCATATGTACATATATCTCAGTAAAAATATTTAAAATGCGATATTTTTAGGATATTACTAGGATATATCTCAGACATTTCTATTGTGTCAGATAAGACTACGTAAGAGTTAAAATTGACAAATCACTGTAAAATAACCTACTTTCGTTTGCTTTCGAACAGTGTTACGCACACAGTCTCAAGAGACATTGAGACACTTGAAATGGATGCTGCAGAAAGATGTTTTACATCAAGACATGTTTCTGATGGGCGGCCCCGGTATACGGAGACGAGAGCTGGCTCTGGCCTTTCTGGAACTAACGGGACGGGAATTGGAGTTCATTGCGCTCACCCGCGACACTACAGAAGCAGATCTAAAGCAGAGGAGAGAGATCAAAAGTGGTACCGCTTACTATCACGACCAGAGCGCGGTGAGAGCCGCGACCAACGGGCGGGTTCTCGTGATCGAAGGCGTGGAGAAAGCAGAGCGGAACGTGTTGCCCGTGTTGAACAATTTGCTGGAAAATCGCGAGATGCATCTGGAGGACGGTAGATTTCTCATCCCGGCGTCGCGCTACAACAAGTTATTGAAGGTATACCAATTCATTTCCTCTTTCGCATGCGCCTCACACGCGGGAATCTCTCTCGCGACTTACCTGTTGAGTTCGACGAGTACAAGACGCGTGTATGACGGAGAAAATTGGTTTGCAGGTGCATAGCCAAGCGGAATTAGACGCGTGGCGTCTCGTGCGAGTCAGCGAGGATTTCATAGTGATAGCTCTGGGTCTGCCGTCACCGCGATACCCTGGCCACCCGTTAGATCCACCGCTGAGATCCAGGTTTCAGGCTCGCCACGTCCCGCCACCGACTTTCGAGGTAAGCGTGCATCCGAGTTCGCGACTTTTCAAGAGCCGGTCAGTGGATCGATCAGAAAGCGATTCGTTGAGCATTACGTGCCGTGTGTCCAATTTACGCTTACCGTGTTCCGCACTTTCCACGAAAAGCGTCAAGATGCTGTACGCAGCGCCGAGTGTCGCGCGGTGTTACCCTCTCCGAGAGGTATGCTTGCTTTATAGTGATGAATTAACGTATTTAGAAAAGTTGTTAAACAACTTCCCGATCATATATATATATATATATATAGCGGTACGCTCTCATTAAAACTTCGTCCAGTCAACCTCGTCAGCAACTTGCGACCGTGTCGCGGGGGCGGCGTTGCTATATCATTATTAAAATTGCCTCGTCCGCGACAGCGATTAAGGTCACGAGATTCGGATTTACTTCTCAATTGCGCTCCCCTCCTCTTTCTCTCTGGACTATCGGATGTCACCCGCTAAGATAGTGGATAATACGTCGGAGAGCAACAATTTAATCATTCAGACGCCGATCTTCCGGGGCTACCGTGTATCGTATAGTTGTATATGCGATATCACGCGCTTCCCTCGCACGGCTATAACTCGCGAAACTTTGCCTCTGATTTATGGGGCCGGAGTGGCGTACCATTAGACATGGGGTGCGGAGGTCGCAGCACGAGAACCCTCCCCCTCCCCCTGCGATCCGTCCATCCCTTCCGGTGCTCCTCTCGCTCGCATATAAAGCCGGGTTCGTGGCTGCGCCATGGCCACAGGCATCGCGGATCGCGTGTCCCGAACAGTCGAAACCCTACCTGTCCTCCTGTACGCCCGCGAGTCGATACGTCGGGATTCGAGCGGATTCTTACGTGTCAGATTAGAAAGAAACGCGGCCGTCGTATTTCCCCCCCCCCCCCNCCCCCCCAAAGTTTCCCCGGCCGACAGCGCGCGACCACGTTCGCGCTTCTCTCTCGCGGATGTAATTACACCGTCGACCCATCTCGAGATTCTCGCCGAGTTTCGAACGAGGGGGAGGTGCCGTAACGACGGTTGTCCGCGAACTGTTTCATTCTCCACCAGCACGCGGAAAGACGCGTGAAACAAATGAGCACGTCGGAAGCTTCTCGAAATCGCAAGCTGCGTTGCGTTTCTCCGTACTCGTAGCACAACGCGTTGGAGGGCCGCGCGATGCCGTCGAGCCCTTCTCGAAAGTCGCTCGTCGACGAACGCGGCGAGCGCGAAGCGCCTTATTCCTTCTTCGCCGAACTTGAAAATTAATTGGATATCAGCGTCGTCATTGTCATCCGTGTGCCATTTCGTTCGTGTTCCCGTTGTCGCGTTATGCCGGCCATATGGGCGTCATCGGAGAGACCCCTCTTCGTGCGGACGGTCTGGGTGGACGGTATACGCCACGCTGTCCTGACAGCCGACGACCCCGTCGTTAATCCGCGACTACGTCGGCGCGCGCGGACCTCCGCGGAGAAGAGCTTCCCCGCGATGCATCGGCAGACGGAGACGGACCGCTTGAACAGCTGTTTCACGAACCTGCACGTGGTGGTGGAGAAGAACTTCCCGGAGAAGATCCCGGCGAGGATAGCGGCGCGTAGGCAGTCGGCGCCGCCCTGCGCGAGGATGTGCGCCGGGAAGACCGGCGGCCTCCTGGAGATCTACGTGGACAAGTTGGAGGACCGCGAGAATTACCAGACGTTCTCGGAGAAGGAGGAGGAGACGAGGAGGACCGCTTCGCCGGACGAGAGCGAGCTCGATTACAGACGCTCCTTGGAACGGCGCGCGTTCCCCACGGCCCGCAAGCAGCCGGACGGCTCGTCGTCGGACGCACATTGGAACCCACTGTCCGAGAGGGTGCTGCAGTGGCTGGACCTCTCCGGGAGGGCGCGGGATTACGAGCTCGGGGCCGAGTCGGAGGAGGACAACCGGCGATGGAGCGCCGTGAGACGCAGGAGACACCACCTGCCGCGCGAGGGCTCGGCACGAGAGCGCGTGGTCGTGCAGAATTACAAGTTGCAGAAGAGCTGCAAGCTCGAATGCAAGCTCACGAAGGCCACCGACGGCGAAGCGAGACGATTCCTGCGGAAACGATTGCCGAAGATTAAGGACGCGAGGACGGAAGAGGAGGACGGCCTTCTTCGGTGCTCGGCGAAGAGCCGGGCCTCCAACGTTCCCGAAGAGGATGATTCGAAGGACGGCGAGGCGCGGAACGACCTGTTCTGGTCTCCACCTGGCCGGCTGCGGCTGCACATCGTCATGCCGAGCTTCGGTTCCGAGAAACGCGCGTCCTCGCTGGAGTCTCTGGCCTGAGAGCGACGAGGAAGGTGGGGATGAACGCAGCGGACTATCCTGTTCCCGATGTGTCGGCTGCTGCGACCGATACTCTTTGCACCGTTGATTTGTGTGTACCTGCGACGTTTCTTATTCGCGAGAGAGAGAGAGAGAGAAGCTTGTTTATTAACGATGGTCAATGAACAATTTATTTGCGTATTGCCGGAGTGCGCGATCGGCCACCCGGTACGTTTCACGCTTTTCGCTGATGCGTGAAATTAGGTAATAGTGCCTTCGGCGCTAACGCCCGCGCTTTTCCCACATGAGTGCTGCGGAGGTGCGAGATACTAATCGAGTTATGCAACGTATATATGGCGTTACGAAGCTGTGTTGTTGTCTTTTTAATCCCTCAATCGCTTAACCGCTCGGAATAACGTCAGGCATTGTGCTTGCGCGAAACAAATAGGTTGTCAATCGCAAATCTGACTTAGGCCGACTTTCACCGTCGCGAAGGATTTTTAGAAAGATTCTGCGAGGTCGTGTCAAGTTGGCGTGAATCGCTTTGCTACATAATATGTGAGAAGTCCGGGATGTTCGTCGAGGCTTTTTAAAGCGTTCCATCGAACGCACGCTTGCGAGAACCTCAGATAGTCCCGCTTGGGAAAATCGGTATGCGATATCTTCAAGATATTACTTTCTCCGCTCGAGTCTGTTTCGTCCCGATATTCCGCGATAAATAATAACGTCGTGAGTTGTTTCGCGTCGAGAGTTAATCCGAAGCCGTGATGCAAACCCATTATTGCGCACCGGGGGAATTGGAGTCGACGGCGACGTCGCCTTGTTTTACGCCGCTCGGAAACTGAATAGAACTTAGTTAATAATAACTCGCGGAAAAGATCACTTAAAACTTCAAAATAATTATACGGCATGGAGAGTATTTAAATCCCGTTTCCCGCGGAACGAATGTTATCCGTCACGAAGCGCAGTGTACATATTATTAGTCCGAGGGAATTGCTGTCACGCGCAGAAACCAGCCATACATACATACATATATATATATATATATATATATATTCATACATATATATGTATATATATCGGGATTTATGAATATAATATATATAAATAGGAGAATACAAGAACCGCGCGTCACCACACGTCACCACGAGTCAGCGCTCGTTGACGTTGAAAACCTTATCGCTGTTTCGATCGGTTTATTTTAAATTGTGCGAAAGAGTTACGGCGATTGCGTCAATCTTTCCGTCAATTTTATCTCGACAGAGGAAGAGAGAAGTGGCACACTTGTATTTCTCACGTCGCGCAATTATAAAATTACACTATGCAACGCGCGTCACACTCGGGCTGGATCGAAGTTATTTTCTCGTTATATCGCGAATCGTGTGTCACGCTGATCGTGACTTCGTTGACTTATGTGTCACCTCTGCGAAACGATTCCGTCGTCATAATGGAAAATGAAAATAATAGAGCGCGCGGTCGGCGTTCGGGGGTCGCGCAGCTATATAATATACCCATTGTCAGGGCAATAAAAGTTGGCCGGTGCGAAATAAGGGTGCGCGGGCATCTGTTTTCTATATACACGTGTCGTGTCATCATTTAATAATCAATCATCGCAAAAGTCGGCGCCGCGTTAAAATAGAAGTTTGACTTTCGCCTCTGATGGATGCTCTCACGGAAAAGAAATATCGCGGCAATTTAAGTTCGCCACGATTCATTTGCGGTCACCACATTGCGGATAACAGATATGTGCGTTTCAGAAATGTGTTTTTCACGTAGCCAATCTATTGTGTAATCAGACTGACATAAAATACAGACTATGGGATAAAGATAGGCGATACAGTAGAAAATTTCGATATTTAATGTCGATACGTATCGTAAATAAAAATATCAGTACATCAAAAATATCAGATGAGATGTGTCGATATTATTGACATCGATATTGTTGATATTTCTATTGTTGGCAGCATTCCAATTAAATATATGCGTGTTTACGTTTTTTATTTACATCTTATATTGATTTCATATAAAAATCACAATAACCGATCTTTTACATAGAGGAAATTTAGAAATAGCAACTGTTTTAAATGTTCATCTGTTATATGGTTTCTATTTTCGGTGTCCATTTTCGGTGGTGATATTTCCAGCTTGTGAAAATAATCACTCACTCGGAAAGGAGGTCGCAATTATACTTAAATATTTTAATACTATGTCTTTTAAGGAATAATATGTCTTTTCAGAATATATATTTATTAGCTAATATTTTAGTGGACTGTTACCCATTTTCGTCCTGTGTGCAAGTTTCATTGCAGTTTCGATGCACCCTTTCCAGAATTTAGCCAATTAGATTAAAGAAAACTAATCTCAAATTTAATAAACCTTGCTCGGATTGATTAAATTTCAATCCAATCTCAATCTTCAAGCCATGGTCTGATACGGGCTTTACGGATCGTATTGGAAGTTCGATATTTTTGTTCAAATATCGATACATGTTAATATCGAAAGATAAAATATCTATAGAAAATATGGATAATGGAGCCCAAATGTATCGGTACTTAAGATATCGTTACTGTATCGCCCATCCCGCTATGGGATTCTACCTCATTAATTATTTCCAATACAAATATTTATATTTACCGAAATTGTCGATATTATCCATATTATCCATATTTTGATAGACGATAATATTGATATATCGAGAAATTATTGCGTTCCTATAAATGACACACGCGGAATCTGTTATGCGTGTCCTCTTAAATATGCCGAGGTTGGTTGGTTATAATTCTCGTGAGTCGGAGATCGGAACCGTCGACGTAGCGCCGAATTGTTTAAATTAGTAAGGATTTTCTGTCTCGTATAATAATATCGGGTCTTGTGTTTGATCTTCGGCGTGCGAGTGCATTGAACTGTGGAAATTGCCGGAAATGGCGAATCGCGTGTCCGAAATAGACGGTTAAACGGGACAGTGATAGACCCGGTGACACATCTCCGGAGGAAGCCCGCGAACTTTTACCGAGCTGCCGCGCTGTGAGGGCCTTGTGTACTTTCATCGCGACGACGGCGCTTTCGTGGGAGATGCTGTCGTCGAGCTCCAATTTCGTCGAGCTCTCGAAATCGGCGCGAGATCTGTGTATTCGATATCGGGCGATATCGACGCGCAAATAACCGAACCCGGGTGTCGGCGGAGAGGTTGCCGAGCGCTTCGGCAAAATTGATTCTCCGTTTCTTCTATTTTCGCGACGAGTCCCGCCCGCCGGGAGGAGAGCCGGTCACGAAAACCACATTTCCGCCAACGCCGCAATTACGGCCGATCGAGGGCTCGAGATTATAACTGGGCGGGCCGATTGAAAGTTTTCGATGGAAATTCCGAGGGTGGGCGGGATATCTTTCGGGGCTTCCGTGCCGAGTGGTAGTTATTCAGCTGCTCAAGCTGCGCGCAATGTTGGAAAGCTCTCGGTGTTAATCACTCTCGGAAGGAGAGGGAAACACCGTATCCGTACGAATCGCGGTATAACATTCCTCACGTGCGCGCCAGTTGTGCGCCGCTATGTGGGCTATGCGGCTTACGAGAAGGCGGAAGTAATGGGAAGATAACTTCGCGTTCGCGCCAGCTTCGCTTTGCCGAATTCGAGTGGTTCAACGCGCTGCAGATAGACTGTTAAGTAACGTTAAATATATTACGTAATAGCCGTAAACTTGGGCGCGGCAGTTCGGAACTTCCGTCTTGGCCTGCCGAATGACTACCACGAGCGCGGAATGTTATTAAGCTCGTGACGTTCCCGTCGACGACGTTATTAAGCGTAAGTCGGATGTGCTTATTTAAATGGATGTAATCCGCAAATCCATTCGCTCCTTACTCGACGACGCGGGATGATTAAAGATTCATTGTAAAATCCTCCGACAACTTGATTTGGCTTCCGAGTTGACGCCGCGTCCTTCGTGGATTTCTTTCCGACGTTTCGTTAGCACTTCAGTTCACTTCTTCACAGTGAGGAGATGCAACCCGGTCTTCTGATATGACTTGTTATTTACTGAATTATTTTTATACACAGAAAAATATATACCGCATTAAAATAAATATTTTACTCCTTTCAAGTGTTACACGAGTGTATCCGCGAGTATAAGTTCATCACAAGTATCAAATTTATTCAAGATATATTTTGAATCCTGATAAATTTAGTATTTCAACCAAGAATATTAAATTAATACATTAAAACTACGTGAAGGAAGTATTGTAGTAAAAAATACCACATAAAATTTTGTAATGTTAGACCATATCGGAATTATAACTTCATTGCATATATCGCTAAAAATTACAACACATATAATAATTTTAGTTATAATTCCGGTTCGCTTCAACATTGTAAAATCTCGTGGTAATTTTTACTGCGATATTTTCTATCTTCGGTTTATATATATACTTATTCGCAATTATTCGCGCAATTTTGCCAGGAAGATCATTTAATCGGGACTTCTCTGTTTTAATACATTTAATCGCGCGGGATTTCGAATTTATTATGCTACGTACGCTAAGATCCTTTCAGAATTTTCTTTTACATTCAGATCCCTGATTTTGTTTTTCAAGGAACAATTCGATGCCCTGAAAAATTTAGCGCCGAACGTGGACGCCGGTAAATTGTCACAATTACTGTCGTGCGCCCATGCTTTAATTAGTCAGGAAGCTGTCACTATAGGCTTGCCGGATTTTCCTTTGGACAGTTTGCCGTCGGCTGCTTTAATTCTGGTAAATATCGTATCCTCGATCGGGAATCGATCGCGGACGAATCCCCTCCGACATTAATTTTGCGCGTGAATTTTTACGCAGGACAAAAGCCCGGAGTTGCCGGTGTTCGACATATTCTATCGGTTTTACCCGTACAAACTATTTCTGGGTAAGGAAGGACAGAGCGCGGTGGAGGATATCCTTGGTACCTTTAATGTGCTGGATGACGCCTCGAAAGAAAGGCGGTCTGTTAATAGCGAAATAAACGCCGCCAGGAAAGCCGATGATCTCTCGGAAATTGGCATAAAGCGCGATAATGCGGAAACGTACTTTCACGTAAGCTCTCAGCATTATCTGTCCGTATCTCACCGTATGTGTGTTATCGATCCTTATCACGCTCGATCACTGAAAACCCATATTTCACAACATCTATAGGTCCTCTGCGGCGCGAGTCAGTTGTCTAATAGCGTAAACAGTGATGCTTACATAGAGACTAATTATCAGAACAATTTGTTGGCGAGCATGCTGGAGTCACATATGACGTCCGATTTCTGTTTGATCGGGCCGAAAGGCTGCGGCAAGTCCACCACCGTTCGACGGCTCGCTGATTTATTAGGATACCAAGTGGAGCCTATAGTACTTTATCAGGCAAGTCTCTCGAGCACCTTTTTATCGTGGATGGCACTGTCATACACAGAAAAAAATATTACTTGCATTTGGAAGAAAAGCAACTACTCAGTTTATCCTTCTATTAAGTAATGATTATCTTGAACGAAGAATATTTTCTTGATACGGTATTAAAATATACTCCTGACAAATATTAGAAAAGCTCATTATCATTTAGAACGGATTCCTTCTTCGAGTAAATTATAATGAGCTTTTCTGATACTTGTGACAAGTATATTTCAATACTATTATCAAGGAGATATTCTTCGTCCAAGGTAATCATTATTTAACCTCTTCGTTACGATCGTCGATTAAAGTTGACAGTCACGAAAGGCACACGACCGATTGTCATATTATATTTACATGTGAATTCATCATAAAACAGTTGTTGCACAAAAGTATCTTGCGATTCGCTTGTCTCGGCCATCAAGTAATACTACGCGGCGGACGTGCGTCATACCGAAGAGGTGAAAATAAGAAAAATAGACTGAGCAATTGCTTCTCCTCGCAGGGAAGGTAATATTTTTCTGCGTGTAGCACTATCGCCAGTTCTCCCGATCTTTTCTACTTTTTCTTTCGCCTCTTCAACGGCCTCCATCGCGAGAGTAGCGAGAGAATCTCTCGCACAATGGCCGCTGCAGCAAAACTCGCTTTGAAACGGTTGAAATATTTTCTTAGGATATGACTTCTAGGGACCTGATACAACAACGCACCACGTCATCCAACGGCGACACGATCTGGCGAGACTCGCCGCTGGTCGACGCGGCCCTCCGCGGCAAATTGGCCGTGTTAGACGGAATCAATAGGATTCACTCCAGTACCTTGGCTATACTTCACAGGTAATTCGAGGCGCTCGGTAGGCGCGTTTCGAAGTAATGTACCGGGTGACGCGTCATCGCTTTTGCTCCTTGTACGCGGGAAAAAAATTCATCTCAACTCAAGGATGGATATTCTTGTATAAGCAGGAGTATCATAATCTTTATATAAGATTCTTAGTCGTGATTTGATTTATTAAATTTGTATTGACGCAAGTATTACTTGCACTCAATTCAAGGCTAAAAATCTCCTAAGAATGTTATAATACTCTTGCTTGTAGTATATGAGAATATATCTATCATTGATTCGAGATTATTTTTTTCTACACAGATTGGTCCATGATCGGGAATTGCAGCTGCACGACGGCAAGCGACTCGTGCGAGCCGATCGTTACGACGAGATCAAGAAAGAATATGGCAGGTCCGAGGAAGAGATGCGCGATCGCGGTGTTCTGCGAATCGATCCCGCCTTCAGGCTGGTAGCTTTGGCCGAGCCGCCGATCGTTAACAGTTCGTCCGGCCAGTGGTTGAATTCCGAATTGCTCAGCTTGTTCCTCTTCCACGAGATGCGACCGCTCGACCGGCACGAGGAGATCCACATTATTCGCTCGAAGGTGATTGTCGCGGTCACGGTACCGTGATATTCTTCTGGCTCCCAGTGAAGGTCTTGGCAGAATGGCTGTCAATTAGCTTACTTCTTGCTGCATACTTTATGATTATTGTAGACTGTCCTTAAGACACACAGTCACATTAATACAGCTAAATTTAGCATAGAGGAAGTTCCATTCCACACAAAACACCGGAGAACACTTAAGATAGTCTATGATAACAAAAAAGGAAATGTAAAAAAATGATAATTTGGACAACGGACTAAGAAACATTGTTTGAAAATGACAAGTCAGTCATTCCGCCCTGAGTCTCACGGGAACGCTCTGTTGCAGTTCGGCGAACCCGGCCGGGCGTTGTTGAGTATCATAGAATTGGCGCATCTGCTGCGCTCGTCCAGCGATCCGACGCTGCAGTCTGTCGCGGGGTCGCTCAGCACCCGGCAGCTGCTGCGGATCGCCGAGCGGATGCACCGGTTTCGGTGCGACGACGCTTACGACGCGGTGCAGCGCGCGTGCCTGGCACGTTTCTTGCCGACGATCGCAAAGCAGGCCCTTGAGGACTGCTGCCGCCGGCTAGGCATCGTCCCGGCGGCGGCGGCGTCCGCGGATCTCGAGTGCGCGGTCACGTGGGACACCGTGAAGATCGGCGACACCGTGGTGGACCGGTACCGCACCGAGGCCCTCAGCAAAGTACCGGACATCTTGTTCTACGACGTGCCGGAGCACGTCGCGCTGTTGGAGCGGCTGCTACAGGATTTCAGCCTCGGTCAGAATCTGCTGCTGGTCGGCAACCAGGGCGTCGGCAAGAATAAGATCGTCGACCGGCTGTTGCAGTTGCTGAACAGACCGCGCGAGTACATACAGCTGCACCGGGACACGACCGTGCAGACACTGACCCTGCAGCCGATGGTTAGGGACGGCAGGGTTGTTTACGAAGATTCGCCGCTGGTGCAAGCGGTGAAGCTAGGCCACGTCCTCGTCGTCGACGAGGCGGACAAAGCGCCCACGCACGTGACGTGTATATTGAAAGTACGTATAATAGCTCCGACAGCTATTACAACCGCCCCCTCTCACCTAGACGCTCCATAAATCGCGAGAAAACAACCCGTCATTTTCAGACTCTGGTGGAGTCGGGCGAGATGATTCTGTCGGACGGCAGACGAATCGTCCCTCGTCGCGACGACGGCGACGCGCCTCGCGCGAACATCATACCCGTGCACCCGGACTTCAGGATGATAGTGTTGGCGAACCGGCCGGGTTTCCCGTTCCTCGGCAACGACTTCTTCGGGGCGCTGGGCGACCTCTTCAGCACGCATTCCGTCGATAATCCGAGTACACGCAGCGAGATCCACTTGCTGAGGCAATACGGCCCGCATGTCGACGAGCTGGTGATAAATAAGTTGGTGAGAGCCTTCGGCGAGCTGAGAAGTATGGCCGATCAAGGTCTGGTCGCGTATCCTTACTCGACTCGCGAAGTAGTCAACGTAGTTAAGCATTTGGAGGTGAGTTGAAACGAGGCTCTCGGCGGTTACAACATCTGACCGGGCCGTGTACCTTTTGTTGCAGAAATTTCCGAACGAGCCGTTAGGCAACGTAGTGCGCAACGTCTTCGACTTCGATCGATACAGCCAGGAAGTGTTCGACACTCTGGTAACTGTGCTTCATAAGCATGGGATTCCCGTTGGGACGAGCCCGACTAATGTTGCCTTAGCTAAGGAGTAAGATAATCCCTACGTACCTCTTGAACTTTCGCGAGACGTGCGACTCGAGCGAGCTTGCGCGAGCATCAGGAAAATGTATTTTAGTTGACTTGGAATTTCGTGACTGGTCAACGGTAAAATTTAGTTTTTGCGACTTTTTTACGTATTTTTTTTAGTACAATGACCCCGTTGTTACGCTATAAGTAAAAGAGAGAGAGAGAGAAAGGGAGAAAAAGAAATAAAGTCGTGAGAAGCATCCAGATCTCACAATGTCCCTCCTCCTTTTCTCCATTGCAGAATATCTCTACCCGAGATGAAGATCTGCGGTAGTTGGAACGTCCTCGACGCGCTCGAGAGTGTACCCGTTCAGGAAAGGTACGTTAAGTTAAAGTCACCGGAGTTTCCGGAACAGAACGACCGGACTCTGGATCGAGTTGAAGCCAGATCGGCTTGGTTTACGGAGCAACAGAGTTACTGGACGGTACCTATTGGCGAAAACAGTGCGGTGACTGCTTTAACAGTCGCGGGTGGAAGTAAAGGGGATGGTATGGACGATAAGATTCACGTTCTCACGACGAATCCTTTGAGCGTATTTAGCATGACGCCGGCATCCGAACAGATACGTGAGACGTCGTTGCAGGGCTTAATTAGTCCTTCTCGAGGCAAATTGCCGTATTACAGTGTCGCGGTCGACAAATCCGGGAATGTTTTGGTTCACGAAGAAACCGTAAGTAATATAATTTAAAGAAAAGAGGATAAAAGGAAAGAGAGAGAAAGAGAGAGAAATATCCATCGCGCTCTCATCACGCGGCGCATATCGAACTTGATTCGCTCGTTTTTAGAGTAATTCCACACTCATGGTAAACATAGACGACGGCTCCGTCCGGGAACTGCAGACTTCGTCCATGCTGGACATCGCCAGCGACCGAATATCAAGCGCCTTCGGGAGCACGGGTCCTCAATGGAAGATGAAGGCGGACTTGTTGTCGTCGCATAATCTGCTCGTCTTCTTCACGCACGGCCAAAATAAGATCGACGTGCTCGATCTGCGGACCATGTTCGCTTGCTCGATGAATCTGCCGTGCGACGTCGAGTCGCTCTCGCTCGCCTCCGACAAGAAATGGCTGATTCAGGACACGTCGAAGAACAAGTACGTTCTCGCGAAATCCTCGGACGCCGATCCGTGCCCGAACGTCTTGCGCGAACTGAACGAATCTAACAGCGCGTACCTGAAGGCCGGTAGTGTCCTGAGCTGCGGCAAGAGCAGCCTGTCCGAGGCCGACCTGAGCGAGGCTCTGCAGCAGAGAATCAGCTCTCCGAATCGAGTCGTAGTGACCGATAACACGTACGCCGGCATTGCGGTAGGCTTTCCCGATTTAGACGGCTCTAACGACCTACACTTCTGGCCGAGGAAAGGGAGCACGCGTAGCTTTATGACGCCCATCGTTACGCAGCACGGGCGAGTGATTAGAACCGTCTCGCCCGATCAGGTTCCCGATGAAGTGTGTCCCAAAGATAAGAGACGCATGGGGATTTCCGGTTACTTGGAGATAGTCGACACAGTGCGCCGGAAACTGCGTTACATACCTATCCCGGAGTGAGTATATACGTAAATATGCGGTGGTAATCGGAGATTTTAAGCGCGTATTTTACGCTTTCCTTCTGTGGCATACGCCCGACGAATAATATCGATCGAATGGCTGTGTTCGTATATTCACAGCCAGCATTGGAAATCTAGTTCATCTCAGCGAAGCAATACGTGATTGTTACATAAACTAGGGAGCACATGAGAAGAACAATGTTATGTTCCACTATTACGTAAACGAGATGTACAGGTGTTATATAATCTTGGGAGCGCATTAAAAAAACCAAGTTATATTTTTTCATTATATATTTATGACGCGTGTAACGGTTCTTTAAAAATTGAATGTAACACACACGTAACTCGAGATACACAACATAAATATAAAACGGCAATATTTTTCAGTAATACGTCTTCTGGTGTATGGCTTTTCGTACATTTTTAAGATATCGAGCCCGTTAGCGCGATATTCTTCGTTTATTTCTTCGAATAATATAAATATACGTTTTGGAAATAACATTTGCAAAAACAATTTAAATTTTTCTAAAAACAATCAAAAAATTTTTTATCAACAGGATACGTAAGCACAACTTTTCTCACGAATAGTACGAATTGTTATATACATTGTGTTTTTAATTATCTTTATTATATAACCTCCAATTAATGCAAAATATGATATGCGAAATTTTTTTTTATTATTTAAATAAAATGATGAAACGTACACATACATTTAAACGATTTCAATAGATAATTACCATAGTATAAGTGGATATTAAATAATCAGTAATTCTGTGCTATACGTCTTATACATGTATCAGAAATAGGACATTTTGAAGTATTGTGATACGTGATCTTAAATATATCTTAAAAACCTTAAATAGATCAGATAAGTATTTATGTTACTTACATTTAGTATTATATATAATATACATATATGTTACTTATGTAACATTATGATTATTTCGTGAAACTTAATATATATTTAAGATACATATGTTACATTACTGTATTTGCTGGGACGTATATTATAGATTTTCAGTGTAGCTGGCAGTGAATATATGAACACATACGTAGGATATTACATCCCCTCTGTTGTCGCGCACTTACTTCCGGTAGAAGCAAGTGAGAGACTCGTTAAATCTCTTTCATGTGTACAGACCGGTCAATGTCTCGCCGTTGACGCAATGGCTGTACTCGAAGGACCTTCCGCTTTATGCGTCGCTTACGTCGAACGAAGGTCTTGTCACAATAGACGCCGGTGGCTGCGTCCGCTTATGGGAGACGTCCGTTACGAACGTAGAAAAGTCGTTGGGGGCTTGGCGCAAAATGATCGACAGCGGGGAGGAGAGGTTGCAGATTACCAAAGAGAGATACTCGGGTCTGGACGTGAGCGGGCCGAAGCACGGGAAGGTCGACGAAAAGAACGAACCCCACGTGGGCGGCAATACTTGGGCCGGAGGGACTGGAGGTATGAATAATACCGAGCGAAACGAGTAATTTTCGCGAGAGAACGAATACACGCGCTTGAAAGTGTCACAGCAGTGCAATCAATCGATCGATCAGTATACGGGACGCGCGTTAAATTATTATTTACTATTGTTTAATTTATGCCCCTTGCGGCTTGGTTCGGTTTGTCCATCTTTTTATATTATATACCATTTCTTTTTATCCTTCTCTTAATCTACATATCCTCACCACTCAAAATTACGTACAGCTTCTAATCTGTATCCAAAGTCGACTCGATCACATATATATCTTAATTAAAACGCAATTGATATACAATTAATTTATAAGTATTATGAGATCGCTATAACAACGTAATATAATTTATGATCTATCACTTGGATCTGTTGAAAACTAAATGGAAACTCACATAACTGAAAGCTGAAAAGTGAAAGCTAAACGCTAAATCCTGAATTCTGTATTCTCAATATCACTAGAAGTGAAAAATCGTCAACTGAAAGTTATAATCTAGATTTGAGCTTCAAACTATGAATCCTCAACATAATTATTCATCTCTTTGTCTTTCCCTTTAATTAAATCCACTTCGCTAATTACACTTTTCTCTTTTCACATTCTTCTCGTTCTCCTTATCTACGACTTCTTATCTACAACGTTCACTTTTCATTGCTTTCCCTTGGGCGCGCCTTAAATTACGTTCCAGGTAGAGACACGGCGGGCTTGGGCGGCAAAGGGGGGCCTTACCGTTTGGACGCCGGGCACACGGTGCATCAGCTCAGCGACGAGGAGAAGAATGCGGTGCCGGAACACATAAGGAAGGCTGCCCGCGAGATGGGCCTGCGCGCCTTCAAACAACGGCTGAAGGATATCCGGATGAGCGAATACGATCACAAATTGTACAGCCAGTTTAGCGACGCCGTTTATAACCAGGTGCAGGCCTTGAGGGTGATCCTAGGTGAGCGAATCCTAAGTCGGTGAATCTCTGCCTTCCGAGACCGAGATCTTTCTCATTCGCGTATTTCACGCTGACGCGTTCACAGGCACGCTCCAGGCGAAGAGCAACGAGCGGCAGTGGTGCAAGCACCAGACGTCCGGCGAGCTGGACGATACGAAATTAATCGAAGGATTAGCGGGCGAGAAAACGATTTACCGGCGCAGAGCGGAGAAGGAGCCGGAGATTGGCGCTCCGCAATTAAAACCGAAGCGGTTGAAACTGGTGGTGGATGTGTCCGGTAGCATGTACAGGTTCAATAGCTACGACGGTCGGCTCGATCGCGAGTTGGAGGCTTGTGTCATGGTAATGGAGGCTTTTAGCGGGCACGAGGGAAAGTTTCAATACGACATCGTCGGTCATTCCGGCGACGATTATCGTATTGTCTTTGTCAATCGTGCGGAACCGCCGACGGATAATAAGCGTAGGCTGGAGGTGGTTAAGGTAATTAAATTTACCCGTACCATTCTCTCTCCTCCCCTTCCCCCGGTCTCTTTCCGGCAAAAGGCCGTGTTATGCAAGTTAAATAATGAGCTCATTAAAACCCTCGTAGACAATGCACGCTCACTCGCAATTTTGCTTGTCCGGCGATAATACATTGGAGGCGACGCAGCACGCAATTGCGAGCCTGGCAAAGGAGGATTCCGACGAGTCCATCGTAGTCGTTCTTTCGGACGCGAATCTAGAACGTTACGGCATCTCGCCCGAGCGATTCGCGAGGGTATTGATGTCTAACATGGACGTGAATGCCTACGCCATCTTCATCGGATCACTGGGTGATCAAGCGACTAGGTAATATCGATTGTAATGATCTCCGCGACTAAAAACTAATGTCTCCGTGTCCCTCCTTCGTGAAGGTGAATGCGATTGATTGATGTCAATCGGTATATTCGTATCCTTTTCAGGCTGATAAAGAAGATGCCTTCTGGTCGCGCGTTCGTGTGCATGGACCTTAAGAATATACCGCGGATCCTACAGCAGATATTCTCCGCGTCGGTTCTAAGTACGACGCGGTCGACTTAACGCACATCGATTATATAGAGAAAATAATTTCCCGCGTAGAAAAATCATCAAGGTGAACAACGTAAACGGTTATTCTGACACATGATCGCGTTTGTACAATCACTGTAAACCTCTGTAAATAAAAGCTCTTTCTAATTTTCACGACATAAATAAGCGTCCCTCTGCGTTACGCGAGTAAGTGCAACGGCACAGATTCGCCTCGTGAGATGCGAGTGACGAATTGAAGATGCACGCACACATAAGCGTTCTCTCATCGGTGACGTTACTCTAAGACGCTTTCCGCCCTGAAACACTAATCAGGAGGATCTTAATCCGCACGTGCACGTGAAAGCGGCGCGTTATCGCGCGCGGGGCCTCTCGCGAGTGAACTGCGACTTTCTACCGCGGGGTAAACGCCCGGGTCTGTCCGCGCACCGACGTCACGGAGGACGAAGCGTCGTCCTACAAGGGTGGCAACGTGGAGCTCGCATCTCGACGAGCGCGCTCGGGCTTTCATCCCCCTCGGAGAGAGCCGAGCACAGCCGAGGTTGCGCGGAGAGGATCGAAGCGCGGTGGTGAAGTCGCACTGGTGCGCGCGCGCGCGCGCCGAGGGTGGTGGTGTGGGGCGGCCGATTGTCAGTTGCACGCCGGTCGTTGAATGGAGCGGGTGTGGAGACGCGTACAGGGTGCCGGGCGCCGCGGTGCCGCAGCTCGTTGCGGCTGCCCCGTGCAGCCGTGTCAGTTGCACGTGGACCAACGTGCGAAGCGCGGCGGCCGTAAATCCCGCGGGCCTCAGACCATCGTCTGCGATTGCCAGGTGCAGCCGTGCCCGGTGCATCCGGTGCTGATCAGAGTCCGGCGTACGCGACCGGCCACCAGCTGCGACTGCCCGCCGGACGCGCAGCCCTGTCCGCACGCACAGCAGCGAGGATCAGCCGCGCGAAGGGTCAGAAGGTAAATAAATAAATAGCTTTGCGGGCCGGATGTTTTTCGGCGCGTTTCTCGCGGGCGGTCGGGTCAGCTGGAGGCGAAGGCGGTACGATTGTGTGTGTGTGTGTGGTCGGCCAGAGGTTGCCGAGTAGTGGTAGTGTTGTAGGGGTTGTAGGCGGTGGGACTGGTATCCCAAATATCGGCCCGTGAATTGATTGGGTGACGTGGTGCGCCCCTTCCCCTCTTGCTCGTAGCTTGATCGATATCACTTGTTGACCAATGACCTTCCGTCGTGATTATTAAAAAGCTGTTGCTGGTTTACACGGCCGTGTCGTCGCACGATGCGGGATAAATGCCGGGAGATCGTCGCTGTGATCACGAATTTGGGGTAGTTTCGGCCGATCGATAAGAGTGGAGGGAATAACGAGCAACAGTTACGCTCGCTCGGACACGCTGTTGTACAGGGTGTTTCAGCTACGCGACACTTCCTCTCACCTGACAAATTTCTCGATTCGCTCGAGATCGTTTTGTAAATTCGTAAATCCCGTTGCGACGGTGTTCTCTCCTTCTTTCTTTCTTTTTTCTATTTGTTTTTCACGAGTGCTCAGATGTTGTCGTTTGATGGTAGCGAATAGTTGGCGGTCGATCGCACAAAGCTCGACCGCTGCGCGGTCTGAAAGATCGCGGCGGAAGGGGTGGAAGGCAGCACAGAGGTCAGGAGCCAATGTTGGCACTTGCACCGATCGGGGAGCTTTCAGATGAATGATGCGAATAGCCAGTGTCGTTAACTTGCCGTGAACTTGCGAGCCTTCGCCTGTTACCCAAGGGTTGATGCAACTGCTCACTCGCGGGGAATTGAACCAGACGATTACCTTGTCCGGATTAACATGAGGGGGGAGGTGCCTTCGCGGCGAAAGCGCGGAATGTGATGACGTTTGAAAGCGTTCCCATGTCTGCGTGTCGGAACAAATTTCAGCCAGTCCGAAGAGCCTGAGAGAATGCTAATTCGCTCGCGCGCGGCCTTTTGTCCTCGCGGTAATCCTGCGATATTGATTTATAGAGTGCCACGTGCGTACGTTGAACATGATGTGTATCGCGTATTTATCGTAATTTCTAGTTCGGGCGATTTTACACGAGCCGTATGCGCGTGGAGGGGGGGGGGAAGGGGGATTTCGCTGATACATAAATCACGATATAAATATTCGCGTCGTTTTCGCGTGTACGCGCGTAATTGTGTACGCGTCGTACACGCACGTCCGAGCGTTTATTTCATCTCGTGGCTCTCGTCGAATATGATTCGCACATATTTTAGCGCGAATTGTATCGGCGTGAATATACTGGGGATTAAAACGTTTGCGCTCCGCGGAAATGTCTTATTTACGGGGCAGTTGCAGGATCAACACGGCCGGGACGAAAAAGTGACAGATGAATCAAGTCAGTTTAGCTCGCGACGCAATTATCCACGCGCTGTGTTAAGTTCAATCCCGATATAACCCGCTCGCGGACCATCGGCTTTCGGCCTGACCTGATTCACCCCTTTTGCTTCTTTTCCTTGCGACGCTGCCTTTCCTCCGTTTCACGATGTCATTGTGCGATAATACGTTAAAATGAAGTTTCCGATAGTCGATAGGAGAAACTCTTTCGGTTTAATTCGAGTCCCTCTCAGATATGTATCTCGGGCGAAATATGTCTCGCGAGCGCTGTGTCAAAATCGGCATCCCCTCCCCTTCCGCGATATTCAGGCGCTCGCGAATAATTGCTTCAATCTCGCTATATAAATCCGGAAAAATCAATACCCCCCGCGAAGCGAACATTTGTATAATTTTCAACTGGAAGTTCTACTGCCTCCCTCCCCCTCTCTCTCTCTCTTTCTTTCGTGAAACGTCCGACGAACTAGTCAGGGAAGAAAGTAACTCGCTGAAAAGTTCGCTCGGCTGATCGGCGTGTCTCTCCTTTCATCGCAGATGCGAATGTACGGATCGTTCCTGCCGACACACAGCCTGCGGCGCTGGTACCCGTCGTCGCGCGACCCCGCATACCTCCTCCCCCGTCAGCACGACGCAGCTACAGCTGCAGCAACAAGCGCAACAGCAGCAGCCGTGCGAGTGCGCCGACGAGAGATTAAGCTGCGCCCACACAGGCGGCGGCGAGGCGCCGTGCGAGTGCGGCGAGGAGGCGAAGCCGTGTCCGCACACGGTCAAAACGCGGCGGACGCGTCGCACGTGCGACTGCAGCTGCAGCCAGGCCGGCACACAGCCCTGCGGCCACAAGCCGCAGCCCGAGGGCCGCATCAAGCGAGTTAAGTGCCGCGTGAGGCGCGCCGGCTGCGCGATGGCCCGATGCACCGCCGAGCTCGCGATGCTGCACCTGCACTGGGAGCTCGCCACCGAATGTGCGCCCTGCAGGCCGCGCGCGCTCACGCGACGGCTCTGCAGGAGGCAGCAGAGCGACAACGAGCTCTACCGCAGCAACAGCTTCAAGTTCGAGCGCTTCGAGCGAACCAAGGACGAGTGCGTCACGCCGCTCCGCAAACAGGTGAGTGCGCGCTTGCTCGCGCTGCGCTGCTCACCTAATCGGGATGTGCAACGCAGCGAGTTGACGAGTCTCAAGTATATGTGCTATTTTCCCATAGGATCGTTCAGCGCGTTGCTTCCGATTAAGTGCAGACATGAGGTAATATATGAGGGGCCAGAAGCACGGATATATTTTCGCGTGAGTCACGCGTCGACACGTGCGCGTTGAGTGTCCGCGGGACGACGGCCAGACGCGTCGCGCTTGCGTTCGCACTGAAACGCGCTACCGTTCAAGCAACGTTCGTTTGGCTCGCAGCAAAATGAATCCCTCGGCAAATATTTGCTAGTAGAGATATAATTGACTATGTGCACACGCAATATGATATTTCTTTTGTATAAGTGGACACTTATATATGTTAAAACAGTTGCGACCAGTACGAAATTCATAACAGAATACACGCCGCGAATATCAGAATTTATTTTTAGAAAATACCGGAAAAATTGAAATTTCAAATCACTAGGTTCCTTCAGTGGAAAAGAAGTATTATATAATTTGAGTATTTTTTGAAATTTATAGAATCATTTTACACTCACATTCAGTAATCTATTTGCAAATTAAGTTACTATTGCGTTTAAATAAGTGTTTACTGCAAGCTATTAAAATATAGTGAAACTGATTGAAATATTACCTGATTTGAGAGCTTGAAAAACAGGTAATTACGTTTACTTGATTCTAACACTGCTTTTCTGTATATAATACGGATGAATATGTATATAATACGGATGAAATACATTCCTCTGGAAATTATTAGCAGAGTTGCATGAACGTCAGCAATAGGAAGCGAACAATACAGCGTACGACTGTACGCACACGAGCTTCGTTTATTAACCATAGCGATGGATATACACCTGCTTTCACGTAAGCTTCTGCAAAGTTAATCAAATCGCGCGCGGCATTCAACATGTTAATATGAAGTTAGACTCTATGAACTCGGTGACTCGCGCAAAATGACTGAGAGATTATTTGTGTAACGAAGCCGGCTATTGGACGGCCGCTATAAAACGTCACGGAAAGTTTGCCGACCGCTTTGCTCGGATTACTTTTTAAACAGTGCACGACGTATAACGAGAAGGGGAGAGTAAAGATTCATACGGCGACTCGTACGAGCGCGTCGTAACTTCAGTCCCACTTTTCCGCGCGTATATATTCTATCGCAATAGTATTTCAAAGTCCAACAGCCTCTAGAGGACCGAGGGAAAGTACCTATACTCCACTTTGTGTGCAGGTGAGTCCTTCAAAGTTTGATGGCACGGGACGAAGACTACGCAGCAAAGAGTATTTTCGTTTTTTTACGACATCAAAGCGAGACACCCTTTTATGGTTCTAGTGTGATACTAGGAGAATGGTATAAACGATATTAGTCGCGTTAACGCTGTGAATGGTAAATTGTCATTGTTATTTAAGCATTGTTTAGTTATCGTGACACTTCGATCCGTCAAGTGCAATAATTGCGCCATTCTCGTCGATCGACGCCGAGTAGAATCCATTGAAAACTCTGCAAATGTCAACTCTGCAATGACGCATTAAAATTCCACACTACTGATGTGAAGAGGGAATGTTCTATTGATGTTATATGTCCATTTCATAATATTCTTTGCATATTATAAAAATGTTTTTAGAATATAAAAGAAAAATAAAAAAATAATAATATATTAAATAGAAAAATATATTAAATAAAATATACATATATGTTATATATATTATATATACATATATATTATATATATATATATATACATACCGTTGAATATTTAAAAAATATATAATATTACAATAATATTAAATAATATTATTTTTTAAATATTATTAGAGGAATGGACAATTAGTCGCGTTAACGCGACTATTGACATATATTGACATATAATACATCTATTAATATTCCAGAAATATTACTTAATATTAAATAATATTACGCGCTTATAGGGATGTATTCTCAGGGACATTTCCTTGAAAAGAATATTCAGATCGGGATGTGATCGGGATGTGACGCGGGGTTGCAGTTCGCGGAGCTCGCGGATATGAGCGTCTTGTTTTCCTGGTAATTCCGTTTTTGTAAATTTCCCCGGCGAATCTCGTCGAGCGGAGACGCGACGAGGAAATTTCGTGGAAACGGTGGAATTGGAGGACCCAGAATGTCAGAATGAGGTAAATCCAGGAGCAAGAATCGCAGGATCCACTTTAAAATTGAAATATTAAGTACTCGTACAAGATGGTTTGACCTCGCGCTGAAGTTAGCTTCACGACGCGGTAACAATATCTCTCTTGCGGCATGATTAAGTTATCTGCGGAAGGACGGGTGGATCGAATAAGCATCCTTCATATCGCACTTCCGCTGCGACACCCGCGAAGACACGAAGAGCAACGACGCGCGTTCCCGAGCTTATGATTTACAGCTTCGTGCCAATTTGAACCCGTTTGCGTGGCTGTTAACTCGACCATAGGTCGGAAACATGAGATGACCTTATGTCTCTGCAACGTCGCTGGATCGAATTGCCCCCAGCAGCAGAAGCGAACTTTAATATACCTGATAATCGCGGGGTTATCAACTGAAGACTACATTTGCTGTGTGTGTGTGTGTGTGCGCGCGCGCGAATATTATGCGTAATTGCATTTCTCATATCACTACATTGCTCGGAGACAGAAACTTTTGATGAAATGAATATAATCTGCCGTACATTCAGTGGTAACGAAGTAGTAAAAGTCAATTTGCGTTAGACATTAACAGTTTGCTCGCTGTCACGAGCAATTTTATTTGAATATTCCCGATGTACACAGTACGCACGGTTTCTTGTTATACATTAAATTGCAAATATTATTATTTTATAAGTTTTATTGTCATCTGTGATTAACAATATATTCCCCTATTATCAAATATACGTTATTTAAATCGGATAGAGTGTTAAATATGCACAGTTCTCAATATCCGTGTTGATCGTAACAACTTTTCCATTATTGATTTAAATAAATCGGAAATATTGAAATAAATTAGTTCGTTCCATAAGTTGGTCTCATGCGTGCGTAAATTATTTTTAACGTCATGGAATATCCTCTAACACTCTGTATCCTTGAACAAGGCACGCGAAAGGATCTAAATATATTCGCTGCAGGATCTAACGGGTGCATATAATCGTTACACGAAATGAGGTAGAGGCCCCATGGAATCGTTTCCGCGAAAGTTACCCCTCAGTGGTTAATAGAGTATGTGTGGCAAAGTGCATACGAAAGAGGGAGGACCGGAAGGGAGGTATAATAAAATTATCAATATGTGGAAGCCTCTTATTCCAAGTACGTGCGCGAGAGCAGCGAGAGAGCAGGGTAACAAGAAATTCATTTCGTCACGGATCTAGTTATCCAAAACATCCAACGAAATTCAAGAGATTGTCAAGAGACGGCTCCGTAAAATTTATCGCGTTTCCATCGCGCCCCATCGCGAAATCTTACGATCTCTGGCTGAATCTATTTTCGAGTAATGCTCACAAATTTTGCAACCTTTCCCCGTTGTTGCTATTACCGATAATATTATTTCCTCTCGAGCTAAGAGCAGTCATTTTGTAGTTATCCCGATAAAATTGGGTCTTCATAACGGCGGTCCTCGACCTATTCCAACAGCCACAAGGTCGATTTGCGGGTCTGAAAGAAGAAATGGAAGTGAGGTTGTAAGATGAGTAAGGAAAGAGAGTGAGATAGAGAGGAGAAGGATGGAGGGAAAAGGAGGCAGCGTGACGATGTCGAATTGATCGCGAATAAAGGAGGGGCTTCGCCTCGTTTGAAGCTTTTGAAGCTTTTAGCTTCGTCGAGGCTCAGTCGCGATATTTTTTGAGAGAGCTTCGCCGGCTGACATTTATATGGTGTGGATTTAATAAATGATTGAGTTGAAACGGAGGCAGATGCGAAGGAATGTTTACTTAATCGAAATATCTTCGCGCAAACATGGTAAGGAAGTTCAATTTAACCTGGCACGCGATAAATCCCTTCGATTTAATTAACAGCGTCACATTTGTTTTGAATTATCCGCAAGAGAAGATTATTTACTCGGAATTAAATCGGCTTGTTCGCCTGTAGATTCTTCCAAATGTAACGTTTCGTACTTGACCGGGTGAGAGAATCTCGGGACACTTGATCCTTTGGGAAACTTAATTCCTAGCCGTTATTTCGGCAATGGAAAGGTTTAATTTTTTTCATGTTGATAACTGTGTTTATTCTTAAATATAGAAAACGTTAAATGATATCTTGACAGTTGAGCGCCGATAACAACAGAATGAGGATGTTATTTTATTTTTTGGAATGCCTAATTCTTTTTCCCGTAAATATTCAATTGTTCTTTAAGTTGTCAGGTCTCGTGATTAAATTAAAACTCCATAATTGGGTGAAAATTTGATTGTTTTAAGAAGATAATTATAAAGTTAGTCGACAAAAATCTATTTGCTGATAACGCATAAAATAAATTAATTTAAGAAAAGTATCACTTGGATAGAAATGATTCACAGATCGGGGATATTTGATTTACGGATCTCCCACGTCCTAATAGTACAATTCATTGGCGATAAATTGGTCCAATATTGCTTATATTGGCATTCATTGGACAAATGTACAATATAAAAACCAGCCAGACAATCGATGTTAATTGTTAACCTGACTTAACAGATTAATCTGTTATCGTGCTCTAGCAAATCCTGATATATTTCTGCTAGCAAATTACCAAAATTTCTAGCAGGTGCTGCGTGTTGCGGATCGGGCGAGCGGCTCACCGCTGCGTTCGTGTCGACCGAAGCCTGAAGACCGGGTTGCCGCGCGCCAGGCGACGCTTGCTCGACAGCGACAACGCGTACCTCTAAGTAACGACTCTCAATTACACCTCCACGATCACTGGCTTGAGAATTCCCTAAGTACTCTCTAAGGGAGAATTCACACTTTGACTAGAAATGCAGAAAAGCAGCAGTCAATCAGAACTCGCGCTGATAGTCGACAGTTTCTGCTTTATCTACTGCTTACAATCAGTGCGAGTTGATTGGCGTTCTAATTGGCTGCCGCTTTTCTGCTTTCTGCCTTTCTCTCAAGTTGTGAATTCCTCCTAACGTTCGGTAGTGTGAACTTGATACTATTGTCCGACGGACGTCCCCGCCTTTCTCAGGATTATTGAACGCCCTTAGCGCGTCGGTGAAGTGACCGTCACGTGTTTAACATCAGTTTGGTGATTAACGGCAACATCCCTGATGTTCTTCGATTACTCGCGGATCACTGATACGTTATAACCACGATTTGTGACACGATTCTTCGTACACCGGTACGAAAATGAAGACTGCTTTGCTTCCCACAGAGTGACTATGGCAGCAAACTCGTCGGTCTGGTATCCTGGGTGAACGGATGCGCCAGCACCAGCTATCTCGATGTCTACACGCGAATTGTATCTTTCCTCGACTGGAGAATAATTCTCTCTTTCGCTTGTGTATGTGTGTGTCTGCTCGTATATATCATAATGCCGTAATCCCGTGGAAATTACCCTCTAAAACCGACTAGTTTATAACCATTAGCGGAACCATACAAGTTTATGCGTCCGCTCGGATAGTTCAGCCTTGGGGAACGCGGTCTTCTTCATACGTACGGAGGTATCGCGTGCAGGTGTTATTTTGGTTGACCCGCAGTAAATAGCCATTTAGTTCGCAGTCGGGACGGCGAAGTCACCCGGGAATATTTAAACGTGATACGTTGGGACAGCTTCGAAAATCTCTCAGGTAACTGGAGCGGAAAGATATTCCGCGCGCCGGTCTGTAATACCGGCGAATTAACTTGTAAAAATTTCACAACGCGCGAACATCTCGTTACGACGGATCCGCAGGTCGAGACTGACGAAGTTATCTCGTACGAAAGAGCACCTCCGTTGGATTCCCGACGCTGTTAGGCGAGTCGACTCGCGAGAAAACTCCGTTTGAAGGCGGCGGCGGCGGCTCGTACGTTACTTAGTGATGATGCACCGTCGGAAATGAGCGACTACCAGGTCCTTTCACGCTCCGTGAGCGAATCATCGAAGAAGGGTAAAACAAAACCGGCGACGTACAGGAGCCTATCGCGCGCTTCTTGGAGGCACGGCGAAGGCGGAAATGAAATTTCATTAGCAATGTAAATACGGGCGGCAGAATGGAATTCGACACGAGCGATTCGCGTCCCCTCGTCGACCTGAAGAACGGTCCGAAATGCCGCTCCGCCTCGCTGCTTGCATCTCGCCTCGCTCCTCTTCGGAGGAGGCCTTTAACGCTCACTATTAGTTACTCCCGACAGAAATGTAATAAAGTTCGTCTATATTTCTACAGCATTTTTCCCCGATGAGGCGGCGGATGCGAGCGGAAACTTTTCCTCTCTCTCTCTCTCGTTCCCGATTGTTTTTTTGCCGTTCGTAAATCCCGGAGGCACGTATGCCCAGTTCCTCGGGGAACCGATACCCCTCTTCCTCCCCTTCTCTCCCCCCGGTTGACCCGTATATTCTACTATGTCGTATTAAAGTTTTGCGAATCGATAGAGGCGTTATCGGGGGAATAAATTTCAATGGCGTCATAATTAACGAAACGCGCACGTTAACGAACGGTGTTTTATCCAGGATCACGTTGCGTCGGATGGACGGTCCGCGATCATGACTGTCAATTACGGCTAAAATGTCCGTATCGATCGTTTCCGCTCTGCCAAGTGTCACCGGAAATGAGAGCAACACGTGAGCGCAGCGCGGTCACGGTGTATTGATTTCGCGGCAGGGCCGAGTCCTATCCAATCTCTTGTACTATCTGATCGTACTATACCAAAAGCCCTCTGGATCTGTTTCGTGATAGTGACGGACATCACTTGATACACTATGATTCCCCGCTGTGCCGCCTCTTTTTAACTAAATTAAATTCATCAGCGGCTCTTATTCTCTCTCTCTCTCTTTCTCTCCCTCTTTGCGCGCGGACGCGAATTCAGTTTCGCTAGAATGTAATTGCTATTATAATTGTGCATTTAATGTAATTTATATTCTTGTAACGCGTGTACGAGATGCGTTATTAAAATGGGCTTGGCGTTACTTAAAAAAAATGTGTTACCGTGGCAACGAGGGGAGAGGAAAGTGCTCGTTAGAAATAATTCGGTCTCGATCACGCGCGCTCTCTGAAATTCTGTAACAAGAATAGACAGTCTGATGCTCTCTCATCGTGAAATAAGATTCTCACGTTATCGATCCGTCGCCTAAGATAAGAAGTCGGGGATCCACGAATCTCAAGGCATCATCGGCTGGAAGCGGTACGGCCGGAGTGTTAGCTTGCGGCTCTTTCTATTGGAGCGCAATCGTCCAGAGACTCATTGATTATTCAAGCCGAGAGTAACCTGTAGTTTGTAAAACGGAAGTGAATAAGAGGAACGAACGATTTCTACGGAGGAACTTCACTTTACCTCCGTACGGACTTGAGATCATTAAGTGAGATGATCTGAAGCCGCTCTTCATTATTCGACTTTTTACGGTCGAGCGGAGCGTTGCTTTTCATTAGCGGAATTTTAACAATTCGACGATTAAATTCCGGTTAACTCGCAAGACGGAATTTGCGCGCAGATCCGATCTATAGCTTCTCCCGAATACCGTTGACTCACTCGGAGCAAATTACGATCAACTGAATTAATCTTCTCCTACGACGGTGATGACTGCATCTTTGAGTGCAGAGAGACTCGGGAAGTTCGGGTGTGGAATGTGCGATGTGCAGATCGATTACCGTTAAATAGTATTTATTATTATTATTTTATTATTATTATACGACGAAAAATGTACAAAATCGTTATGTCACACGGTGAATTTTGCGTACGACAATGTCACATCTTATCATAACGTCTCGTTCAGAAACCTTCGAAGCCGGAGATAAATAAGGCTGATTTAGACGGCGTTAGCGTTGATCCAGTCGAGGAAAGATACAACTCGCGTGTAGACAGTGGGGTAGTTGGTGCTGGCGCATCCGTACGCCCAGGATACCAGGCCGACGAGTTTGCCGCCAACGGTCAATGGGCCGCCAGAGTCACCCTGTGGGAAGCAAAGCGATCCTTAGATTTTGCGCCGGTGTGCGAAGAATCGCGTCACGTGGCGATGGATAACGTATCGATGACGAATTGCACTCTGCATATCTCATTTCACGCTTTCTCAGTGATCGTTCACGTCAATTCACATGCAAAATGTATCAAGGGAGGACTGCAACTCGCATCGCATCACCGTTGTGAAGGTAAATGAGGTTCGAAGGTCGTAGAAAACTTACGTTGCAGGATCCCTTTGAGGTAGTCGGGTCGTACGCGCAAACCTGCGTGGCGTGGACGTTGTATCCCATGGCATTGTATTTCCGTTTGCAAGAGTCCTGGTCGGCGATTTGGATGTTGACTCGTTGCAGTTTCTCGGTAGTCGGCCCGCTTTCCTACGATTTTATAACGACACACATTTAATTATTAATTAATAATTCCCGTTCTCTTAAATCTTCTCTCTCGCTCCCGCGCATAACGCGGTAATAAATGCAAAGTGATCGCGCGTAATTATCCATCGTGATCGATTCCGTGTAATTTCCACACGAAAGGGATGCAGATCAGGCCGCAAAAACTCACCCAGAGTCTGCCCCATCCGGAAACAACAGCTACGTCTTCGGCGTTCACAACGTGGCCCTTCGGTGGCAGAGGAATGTGGGAGATGTCCGCAGACGTGACAAATGGAGTTTTCACCTGAAATACAATCTCGATGTGAATATACTTTTCGCCGGAGGAAACGTTACGAAGCTCGGCGGATGCGATTTTCTCGCGCGCGAAAAGAAGAATTTAGGTGAGCATTCTCACCTTCAGCAGAGCGATGTCGTTCCTCCAAGAGTTACTGGGATTGTACTCCTTGTGGACGATGATCTGTTCAACTTCGTGCTTCGATTTCGGGTTGTTCAAATTGATGGTGCCAGCGATGACCTGTAGAGACCCAGGCTGTTTGCTGTAACATGAAAATGTTATCGTTTAAATTTGAACATCCATTTACATTACGGTGAGCTAATATCAATGATATGTAATATGCACAATGTGCATAACAGCAAAATGTCTATAGTGTGTTTTAATGTAATGTTATTTTAACAATATATTAGCCATATATAATTATGGTAAAAGAAATGTAAAACCTAGTAACTTATAACATACCCATCAACGCAGTGAGCCGCTGTGATGACATAGTTATCATTGAGAACCGATCCGCCACAGAAGTGGAAGTTGGAACCCTTGTTTTGCAGAGAAACCTATGGAGAAAATGCACTTTAGCGTATTGTTGTTAATGCGTTGCCTGAATTTTAGCGTAATTTTAATACCGCGAATAAATTTATCCTAATGGCGACAGAAGTTGACGGTTCATATCGTAGCTCTTTTTATTTAATTAACGAGTATATTCTTTACAGTCAACGTATATACCTGATACGGGATCTCGCCCGGTTTGGCATCCTCTCCATTTACGATCCTGGGATCGAGGAATGGCTGGATGACCTTGGCTGCAAAGCCAACGACGTTAATGTTATTATTAATATTATTATCACAAAACGAGGAATAAAATCCAATGAATTTGCCAACTAAGTGGAATTTGAAATCGTAATGAATCCATTCTTCACATGTATGCTTTAATAGTAAATTAATAGATTTTGCGTGCTAACACAGTCGTTTGACGAAATTTGCGGAATACAGTTTTTCCATTAATTTAGTCTGATTCGTATTTAATAATTGGATTTAAGATGTCGACCGACAGAAGCAAATCGAGTGATTTGTTCAGATAATACAATATGCCAAAATGAATTCTCTCTCACTAAGCTATCCCCAAGGGGACTGTATCAATTTGTATTCGTTTAAATGAACGCTTGTCAATATTAAATGAATGGTTATCGATTTGCTGGAGAAGGTAATCACTCACCTTGAGAAAGCGCGAGGAGGCTGAGAAGAGACAAGGCTGTCAACGCCATTATGCTTGTTGTGTTGCTGCAGTGTTGGGACTGCGAACTTATATACCTGTAAGCTAAATGCTTCCGTAAAAGGCAAGCCAATGATTGACGAGTTTTTTCGCTATAATTCCAGATTAGATAAATCGATAATGGTGAACTATATCAAGTATGTTGTCGTCAGAATTTGATAAGGAATGTTAAATTGAATCGATCGATCTATGATAAGAATGATACGTTGAGATTTTGTTTGAGATTTCTTATTCTTAGTCAATAGTGATATCATTGATTTCGGTTTCATTTGTATAGCCCTCTTATAAAAGTACTCGAACTAGTAATAATTACATTCAACGTATCACTAATTACATTACAATCATATTGTATTCTTTATCTTTTATAATTAAAGAATATTTCCACTTATATATGATTTTCTAAATAGGACGCATTTTTTGTATTCATGATTGAAGAAGTAATGAAATTAAATAAATATTAGTACAAACATTATATTATAGATTTCCAAATAAGCTATACACGGATCAAGAATAGGTTTAATCTGTAACAGATTTTCCTATCGATTTCTCAAGTACGTTATCTCTTTTATCATGTACGACATTATAGAAGCACGTCCTGTCCTGTCGAGTGTTAACTTTTGTTCATTAAACGATAAGCGACATTTGGGTTTTCCCGTATCTCTTAATCTCGTTGATGAGCCTTCAGTGTGTTCAAAGAATATTATATTCTCGGGATCGATATTATTAGCAACGTTGTCATTTTTGCACTTGGCGTAGTTTATCATTTAATTAAATGTATAAATTGGGATCGATACTTCATAACAATATTTGGAAATGTTATGAATTGTTATGTTTTGAATTGTATGGCAGCTGATATTTAATTCATATGTGTATAAATGTTTAACAACAAAATTTTTTTTTACATATTTTCTGTTGAAAACTATCAAAATATACATTGTAACCTTTGTTATCGCTTGAAAAGCATCACGCCGGATAATACATAAGTTAAAGAATTTCCGAATAATTTTAAATATTGTAGATTCACTTGAAATTCTTGCTTCATATAAGTTCCCGATGAACGTATGAATATTCGCATTGTCCCATCACGAAAGTGTGACATGATTAGGAAAGAGTTATTCGATGAATGATTCGATGTTATCCGACGAAATAATTATCTTGATATTATCTTTTACTTTACGCGATACGAGGAACTTAAATTGGGTCTTATTAAAAAATCGCACGTTTCCAATTTGGACGATAGCGTCTCTCGTCTCACGAGGAACTAAGTTTCAGCCATTCTAATAGTCTGTAATTTTTACATTTTTTATCACGGAATCCTGGCGAGTCGTTATGTAAAGAGAGAAAGAGAGAGAGAGAGGCGGGAAGGTAATCGATTGACGGTCCAGGAACGGCGGCAAGGAACTAATGTTTCAGGATTCACCTGAGACCGACGACCCCGTGCCCTGACCGCATAATCGGCCGTATAGATGATCAAAGGTTTACCTATCGAGATCAGCGATATTTTACGTGTGCATACTGTCTCATGATCGTGCTCATCTAGCTTATGCTAAATTTTGCCGAAGCGTGAAGGGTTCCAGAGACGTTTTCATAACTGGTGCGTGCAATCCTTTAATTTACTGACCAGTTTATAGTAAATTAAATAATAATAGTATAGTTCGTGAATTTTTTCAAACTACAGATAGTTTTTTGTTAGGTATAGTCATAGATGTAATAAATATAGACTGGACATGAAGCGCAAAAGTTAAAAGTTAGGTAGAAAGAGACGGAAGGCAATTGCCGAATCGATTTTTCTCTAACATTTTTTCTGTCGGAAGAAGGTGAGGGTACGCAGGTGTGAGTTAGAAAAAGAAAGAGATTTGGTAGTATCTTTTTCTATTTGAACTTCACTGTCGAAACATTGGACACGCTCAATCTATTTTTGGTATGTCTGTTGGTACAGTTCTAGTCAGGTGTGTTACGTGTCGCAACCAAAGTTGAAACCGTTACCTTGAAACTTTTATCTTAGAATTTTGCCTTCCGATAGTTCGTTCCGACTTGATGATCGCATCCAGATAGATATTATAAATATTTAACCCGACGAAGTTGTAAATTCCAAAGATAAATTTGTACTGTTACAGATTAAATCTATTATTGATCTGTGTGTAGCTTATTTATAAATTAACAACATAATCTTTGCACTAATATTTACTTAATTTAGTTACTTCAATCATATACAAAAAATACGTAACACAGAAAACTATTGTCCTATTTGGAAATGTTAGTTTTGAATTGTATGTTCATATCATATAGGTTGAAAAATCCTTTAATTATGAGAAGGTGAATGTAATTATTATTAATTCGAGTACTTTTATAAGACGGCTACAAAAATAAAATCAGAGTCAACGATATCACTATTAATTAAAATAAGAAACCTCAGATGAATTCAACGTCCCATTACGTTCTTATATCCAGTGGAAACTAGCTCATAACCACCCTTGATAAAAATAATTAAATTTCCTGCTGAAACTAAAAAAGATCTATACGTTTGACTGTTCAGTTTCCGTTCGTCGTTTCTGAGAGCAACATTTCCTACTAGTCTGAAAATAAAGCGCTCGTTACAGAATCCTGAGTTAACTTTTCTGTAAATCTCGAGAAACCTTTTATTGTCTACATTTAGTTTTACATCGTGACACACTCTCACATGAATTCGTAACAGATTTTCTAGAGTCACGAGTTAAATCACGCAAGTGCACATCCGATATTTAAATTTCATCGTTGTTCACGATACAATTTTGGCGCTTGATTTCTGTTCTTACGTCACGAGTATTTATACTATAAACTTTATATTTAATCACAACGTTATCTATTAGATTACAGTTATGCGTTTGTCAGACACTAGACAAATATTTTGACTGGACAAAAAGTATTCTAGATTATCTTTGAGACAACAATACATGTGTTTGGCAACATATATTTAAACTTGAAGTATATCAATGCGTATCGAAGGAATCTCTTAATTACACAATGTTTAGATAACAAATGTGTTATTCAGTTACGTCATCTCATCCGCTATAGTCTCGCTTTCTTTCAGATAATATTTTTAACAGTTATCAATAAAAGATATAGACAATCAAAATAAATATTCTCATTTCATGGTAATATAAACTGAACAGGTATGCTGGCCATATGATACAGAGTAAATATAATGAAAAGAGAAATACGAGATATGGAAGAAGAAAATTGTATTATCCCTTTCTTCTTTTAGACTTTGCATGTGTAAATCTTCATTTCGCGAATGCTCATGCGCAGAGGCACATTACGAACGTATCTCGTTTGCACGCGGGACGATTTATTTCCTTATGTCGGCGGAGTTTGCAGTCGCATGTATTATTCAAGAGCACCTCTTTCGGAATATCGGTTGTCGTGAGACCGCAGATGGAATAAAAGGGTCAAAGGTTGTTCGGGGGAACAACGAGCGTTTTCTGTGCGCGCGTTCGAGAGAATCCGAGAACACAGTTTTTTTTCCCGCGCGTAAAATCACCAAGATTTTCAAACAAAGCGTGGGCTCTCAAAGAATAAAGAGATTTACGAGAGTGAGAAGCAAAAAGAGAGAGAGAGAGAGGGGGGGGGGGGNCGCATTTTTCCGGCGCGTTATTATTATTTATGTTGGAAACCCGCTTACAACCCACTATAAAATTATAGGGGTGCGCGAATTAAAATATCATTAGAGACATCGTAATGGATTATATATTTTGCATTCAGCGTCTGAATACACATTTCGTATTTTCATCGAGATTAACACCGCGTGCGGTGTATATGATAAAACGTGCTTCCGAGAGATAGAACGATAAACATCGGCATAATGAACTTTGCATGTTTCACGTGAAAGAGATACGCTACAAAGAGCGACTGTTTATTTTAATATATTACTTCGCCGCGCGAATCCACGAGCGAGACGCAATTAAGGTCGCATTGGCGATCGCTGCTATAATTGTTGTAAATACGCTTATCAACTGTCAGAACGTCTCGTCTTACAGTCGTGGGAAAGATAGTGACTAATTGGACGTTATTTCGCAATTTTCTTAACAATTGCGCGGTTTATCAGGGTACGTTGAACTTTGACAATGCACTCTCGAGCGATCGACAGAAATGGGTTTAACGCGCGTCGTTCCACCGTCCCGCACTCTCGGGCTCGTCGTCGGGAAAATAGCGGCAGCGGCTGTGTTACGTTGCTACGCGCATGACCCGCCGCGATAAAAGAGCATCGATTGCCAGTTTGTGTAAGGTCTCTGATCCGTCTCGTGTCGATGCCACTAATTAATGCTCGGCGTCACGGTCGTAATTTTATTCCATGTTGGATTTTGATACGGCGCGCACTCTTTCTCTCCTCGCATTTCGTTCCATCCTCGACGAAACGAATCGCGCACCCGAGATCAAATTCCTTTCCTAAAGACGCAGAGGGACGACATTAAGTGACGATGGCGATCTTAAAAGTGGTGTTTTACGCCTTCGGAATCGCTCCTTCGTGACCACGTTTCTACTTTAATAGAGGAGAAGGTAGTATTACGGCTTTCCACTTATATTTTGTACAATAATTTTGTTGATAATCAATATTTTAAATTGAAAAATTAACGATTACATTCGTCAAAGTGTTGTCCAGCCGAGATTCTAGACTGGTTATGAAATATTTTTTATTTAGGACATTATTTATGAGAAATGTGGCGGCAGTGTAAAATAGATCGAAGAGAAATAGAGATGGTGATGTGACCCCTTCATTAAAATGGATTTAGAAAATTGGTTTTGTTTAAAAAATACAGTGTTTTGTTAGAAATTTACATATTTATTCAAAGTAAACTCTCTTAAAAGAAACAACAGTGAATATAATTGTGAACTTTTAATGTAGATACCGATTTGCTTGTCAGAAGATAGATATAAACTGTCGGAAGGGCAATTTCTACAAAACGAAAAGACTTTTAAACTTCATTTGTATTATTGACTTATCGAGTAACTACTTCGATATGAAAATCTCGGAAAGAAGATATTAAATCTATTTTAGCGAGAGACCATATTAGTAAAATGCCATGCTATTGTTTAACTTTACATAATTCGAAATGTGTACAACAGAATAAAATGTTAAATAACGAGCAAAACACAAGCAAGTGTACATACATTTGTGTGATAATTTCCTCTCTTTTAAGAGGAAATATAGTTGTGTATAATTAAATGCTAAAATGTACCTTGAAAACGTTTCGAAATGCTCGGAAGTAAAATGTGTTCTAACAAATGCCGGCTATTGCGTATTGGCATGTTATCGTAACTATATAAGGGCGGCCTTAAACAAGTGATATGGATCCCATAAGTAATCGCTAGACTTGGTTACTTAATAGCGGAGATATTAAGGGGAGCCGTAATACCTACAAAGGCCATAATGCTACCTTCTTCTCTACAGAAATGAAGTATGCGATTTGATTCGACAGAATTAATGTTTTGACAAACGTTTGAAGCGCGTAAATTAACCAATCAGACTGCAATCGATAAATGACAGATTTACTTGACTTATAATTTTGCGTTTCTGGTGGAAATTTTCAGTTTTAAATCCGACGGTCTTTTGACTGCATTCTCGAATTTATTGATAATTACATATTATTATAAACATTGATAATTATATATATATTATTAATATATATATAATTATCAATGTTGTGCTGAATAGAAAATACGCAGAGCGTTATTGTCTCGTTCGAGTTGCCGATAAACGACGAAAATATCGAGCTGTGTACTTTCGACCGAGTTACGAAGCCCGCCTTTTTTAAAATGATAACCAAGTCTATTGATTTGACCAATATAGATAGCCTACAAATTTCTTAGTGTTTACCACAACTGTACTATGTATATTTATTGTATTAATAAAACATTAATCTCCCTCGCAACGGCACGGCAAGCGAGCAAATAGAAGAGTCCACGTTAAATCAACAAATATTTCTTCGCACAGAAATCCGCGCTGGGTTGCGAATGTTGCGTTCGCGCTCGACTGAAGAAATATTGTTTATAACGACGAACGTTTCGTCGGATAATACGCGACATTGGAATTCTCTGTTATGGCCCGCGCTAACGGCTGCTGCTAGGACGAACGATGCTTTTTAATGGCTCGCGAAAAGTTACGCGAAACGTTGCTCGTAATGTAAGCAGTACACCGTAATATCGCATAACGCCTCTGTAATTAGTCAAACGCAAATTACGGCTGGCGCGTTCATGGTAAGTTAGCATCGCTTCGGGGGTAAGTTAATTACCGCCAGGACCGCCGCTTAGATTATACGAATAATCATGACCACATGTGTGACAGCTAATCGCATAAACAGAATGTAGCGAAAAGTACGGGATGTTACTTAACGTGGGATTTAATTATTCACACTTAGCGTCAACTGAACTTCTTTGTCCTATTGAAGTCGACGGCAGAAACGTTTCTGACGGACACGAGATTGTCTGAACGAGAGTCGCCCGTCCTGATTTGCCTCTCATCAGCTGATTATCTGGGACGGTTGCAAATATATTTTCTTATGAAAAAGGACAACGATATGTTTTAATTATAATGTTTACTGCATATAAATATACAATTTAATATTTTAATATGTACACAATTTAAGTATAACAGTAATATTATATATACTTTGCATAGTGAAAATATAAAAGTATTCTAGATATTATTGCAATAATTACTTCTCAATCTTCAATCGGGTCGGAAACATTCTATGTATTTACTTACGCAATATTGCTGTATCTCTATATTTTTCAATCTTGTACATCACTTTTCGTCAATTCATTCGCGATTTGTGAAAACGTTCAGAACTGCGACTGAAAAGTCAGACGTCTGTATAACTGATGCTGCAATTACACAGATATGCCTGTTATAATTTTATTGTCCTCGTAATGCTTCTCTCTCTCTCTCTCTCTCTCTCCTCATTACGAAAGCACTTGGTTGAGTGACCTTTCGATCGATGTAGCTGGGCAGATGCGAAACTGCATCCAAGGCGATGTTGGCTCGGGTCCAGACACTTCGAAAGTCTTATACGTGCTGATAATGCTGCGGAGACATGCTTTCTTTTACGATGCAAAGTTAAACGGTACGCTCTTAAACGACCGCGTAGTGTTCTGAATAATTTAGCGTTAATTTGGATCTTTAAATCTCGTCTCGCTACGTGACCCTAACGCCTTCACGTTACTCTTGAACCTATTTCAGCAATTATAGCAATTACGGCGATGTAAAATCTCACCAGAATTTATGAACGTTAAAAATCGGCTAACACGATATATATATATATATATATATATATATAACTGGTAAGAATTCATATTAATGTTTCATTGCTCACGCGGTATTGATATTCGACATCCAATTTTCGAATTTTCGACGGAAGGAACGGCGTTTATTGGAAAACTCGTTTCGCAGATTGCACATTGCGGACATATACGACACGTGATATAAATGAAAATATCTCCAAAAATTTTTCTCCATGTAGCGAGATGGAGTTGTACACGGTATTCTGCCGGGAATTTTACTATGTCGCGACTCGCAACATAGTCCCATCAGAGGCCACGAGATGAATTGTATGTGTATGTGTGTGTGCGTATGTGTGTATTCGTACGTTGATATATTTGAAAATATAAAATTCTACACGTATTTCTATTTTCTGCAATGTTTGCGAAAGTGGAAGGACAACATTTCTGCGTACAATAATATGCACAAATCAAGATATAGAATCACGATTTATGGAGAGCGGCAATCACGTTACGTAGGAGTGTTCGAAGAAAGATTCTTGCGTCGCAGCCAAGTTTTATGAAGAGCCGAACACTCGAACTTGGAGTAGACGGAAGTTCGCCAAGTTCTTGGCATTTGTACACTTCATTCCAGCGAACGGCTTCGCAATGTCGCCGCCGGATTCGGTTGTCCTGGGAGCGCCATCCTTCTTTATCACGAAATCTTGACAGACAGCCGCGAGAACGACGCCTGGATTCCAAGGTAGGGGTCGATCGATTCTCCCCTACCTAATGGAATGCAGTCTGGCTTACATCAGTTAAAATGGAACTACGATAAGAAGAGAATCACCCGGCTTTGCACAATAAGCTGCTTTGTGCGGGTGACGATATATCGAGATGTGTTAACTCTCAATACACAAAGCAGGATGTCATACCGTGTCGTAAGTTGATCGCCGTATATTTAATCGGTATTCCTGGATTTCTACCGCAAACAGAATATCGGCTTGGAGGATCTTTGATCAGCGAAATTTTGACTTGCAAGCTCCGCTCTTTATCGCGGTATCCTGCTGCAGCGGCTCGTGGCGGCGAGGTAGCAGAGTCGATCGATTCTGCCGAGCAAGAAACGATATTGAGAACCGCTGTTCCAGGACTCACCTGCGTCCGACGACCTCACATCCGGAGTTTCTCATCGATCATGCAGGTAGCGAAACAGTCCGACCCACGTGTGCGATCCTGCGCTCGGTTAGTCGACAAACATGGTCCTGAAACTGGACGGAATTCTGAAACTATTCAGATTCATCGATACGGATCATACGTTAGGGATAAAAGTCTGTCTAGGAACAATACGCGTTTAACCATGAATTACACATATGCTATTTATATCGAAGTAAACTGTAATTATGCGGATTCTAATTACGAATCGTGATTAGACGTGATGATTGATTTGAAATAATTTCTCGTGTTTTCTTTATCAGGCAATACAGTTTTAATGAGAAATCAGTTTGGATAAATAAATAAACGACGTAAATTTTTACCTGACGAATGTTGATGTGACGTGTCTGTCTCGATGTGATTTCGTATTTTTCGTGGAGAGCACTTTGGGACATCTGAACTATTTTCCTTAATTACGCAAAGGGAGCGATTGCTGTATACGCATACAAGGCGAGGCGTATGCAAGTCACATCCGCGTAACGCGTTTAGGGGAATTAAAGACGACGTAAATCCGGGCGAACAAACTTGTGGAAACTCCTCGTGCTAATTCTTAACAATTATACGTACTACTCAAGGGAATAGAGAGGTGTGTGCAAAAGTTGCAGCGCGAAGCTCACAGAAAAGGAAATATGAGAAATCATAAAACTGTTTTCTCCAGAGTTTCCAGAAATAATTACACGTCTCATGCTATAATTGCTTGAAATACGACTATATTATTCCCTATTTTGATCATTGGTGCTTATAATTTGTTTTTTATTCATATTGGCGGTTTGTCTTTCGATCTCATGTGTATAAGAGTATGAGAAGTCTATGGCGCCGAATAACATGGCTCGGACGGAAGCCGAGCGTTTTCGATATCGCCTTCACGACGTCGTAAAAGTAAAAGCTATTGGCGCGACGTGTCATCTCTCCGCAAACTACTTTCCTATTCAATTCGGATTTGATGCCTTACGAATCTTTCAGGGATGCGTTCGTTAAACTCTAACATCTTCCTTCGTAAGCACGATCGATATTCGTTGATGAACACAATTCGCTCGTCCACAAAAGCAGGTCATTCGCAAACGACATTTCTTTTCCAGTGACTGTTATTGTTCCGTTAAGAGAGAGAGGGAGAGAGAGAGAGAGAGAGACCGCGTTTTAAAATATATATTTCAGTAAAAGAGCCGACGTGCTTCGTTCGCAAAACTCCACGTGACGAATATATGTACGTGTGTGTAGTTGTGTGCGCACGCACGCGCGAAATGTAGAAATTAACGTCGGACAGAAATGAGAAGCAGCATATACATATAACAGTTTTATTCATTTCTGAAGAAAATGTTTATTAATTTCTGTTAGAAACGATTTCGTTTACCCGGTAAATTATTATACTTTATCGAGATAATTAAACAAGTTTCCTTCGATTGACCTATTTCTCTGTTTTGATTCGTTTGTTGTTAAACTATAAATATTAATAAATCGTAGAACGCAACGTGTACAACGTAATATTTACAGTATATTGGAACCATCGTTTTTCAAACTTGTTTCCGTGTTGTTTAGTAACATTGCAGACTACAAATATCGATGCTCAAACAGTCTTGCGAATTTTCATGGTATCTCAATATTTGCGATGAGATTTCTGTTTTTTTGTGTAAACGAAATAATAAAAGTATAATAGAACATTATAAAATAGTAATATTACATATCGAATAATAATAGAGCATTATAACAGAGCACAAAACGATACAAGCATATATATATTACATATATATACATATGCATTATAAAAAATTTTATATTTATATTCGAATATATATAATATGAGGCACTCGAAATTGTCATCTAAAATAACTTAATAAATATCGATTATCGATAGAAAAATTTTTTAGATGAAAGCAAATAAAGTTCATGTGACTTCGGTATCATTGCATAGAAAAAAATTAGATGACATAAATACAGTTCCGCTTTCCTTCAAAATCATTTACTTTTTATCTAAAAAATTTTTCTGTGACATCGATATTCGTTAAGTTATTTTAGATAGCAATTTCAAGTGCCTCACCTTACATGATGCTCATTACATGCGATTTCCGCGTATCTCATTAAAATATTAATTTTAGCTGTTACGTTAGTTATTTTAAGTTACATGGTGTGTTCTGAAATCCAATTGATGTACGATGAAACGCGCGTATATATAGTAGGGAATCTGGTGTTACCACAACTTACTGACCACGAGATGAGCCCTACGAGCTTCCCATCGACCGTCAAAGGTCCGCCGGAATCACCCTGAAAGATGAAAAGATACAATTTCCCACCAGTTATCTAGTAATATTATATTGTCAGAATTTAATTGAAAGAAAACAATTCGAAGAAATGATATTTTTTCATCGTTTATCTGCCGTTACGATTAAAATAGAAATATATTTTTCACTAATATAAAAAATTTATTTGTTATCATTATTATCTTTTGTTATCTTTTGCTATCTTCCGTGCCAATTTAATTAGGTTAATATTGGACGTTGACGAGTTTGCGCCGTTCAGCCCGATTTTCTCGTGTATCTTGCTGCAAATTACTAAATTAAATTACGGAACATGAACGATACGCTCCGTTATAATAATATTAGATAATCAACGACACGACGATTGATGCATGTGATAATCATCGGTCCGTGCATCGTCGGTACGGACGTTTCGTTATATACTGATAAGTAAAAAATTAATAATCGTCGCGTGTTTGGTCGATCGTAACAATTGATATCACGCATTCCCGGTAAATATTTAGAGATAACACAATGTCAAAGACCATTTAAAGCATGTTGCGCGACCCGAGGCACACGCGTTACATCGAGACGTTCTGCTCAGAAATCGTTAGAACGAGTAACGACGAGTCGAGGCGCTTCGCGTGAGAAGAATAGTTCGGGCTAAATAGTTAACGACTGTGCCTGGCCAGACGGCGTAAAATTGCACTTGCGACCAGTACTAATGACGGTGATGTACCGTAACGTTTTGTAAATAGCTTACCAAACACGAACCCTTCACCACAGTAGGCTCATTTGTACAGATTTGCGTGTCGTATATGATTTTCCGTCCCCTCTTGTATATAGCTTTACAGTTAGCTTGATCGGTTATCGTAACGCTTGCAATGTGTAATCCTTTGGTCCTCTCTCCATTAAGCTGTAAGTGAAAAAATATACATATGTACGTGTGCTTACGACACAGCTAACCAGTTTGAAACGCGACTTTCGGAAATACAACCGTGTACACAATTTTCCACGCGTCTTTTAATGTTTAATCACTTCAGGAATGAATGTATTAAAGTAAGGAAAAAATCATTTAATTTTGAAAACATAATTTTGAAAACACAATCATAAAGACATTTATTAATCGTGTGATGAGATTTCTCTTTTTCTCATGGAACTTTGTAGTGAACGTTTACTCAGTTTAGTAATGTTTGTTAAATTTTTTCGACGATGTCTGAATTAAACAAGAAAAACTGGACGTATCCAAACGCATACATTTGTGTATACATTCTGTCATCTCTGAAGAAGTTTAATTTTTAGAAGATTCACCTTTATTCTGCCGTATCCCGATACAACTGCTGTCGCACCGGCCTTAACGATTTCATCTTGCTGCGGTAATACGACGGGAGATACCAGGGAAGAAAATACGAACGGAGTTTTCACCTGAAAGAGTACATCTTTTATGTGCGTTTCTTGCGGAATCATGATTTTCAGATCTCGTTCAATTTATGCGAATCATACGTCTATTATTTACGCTTAATAGACGTTACCTTAATTGTAGCGATATCGTTGATCAACGAGTCTGAAACATTGTACCGTTCATGAATGTAGCTGGACTCGGGGAAGTACCTTGCGTATGGTAATCGTAAATCGGTTGTTCCCACAACTACCGTAAAAAGACTGATGTCCATTCTATGGAGTATATTACACTCTTTAATACCACTGCGCTTTGCTTTATTTTTCCGTGAAGTTTATTTTTCAAGTCTTTATTCTTACACTTACTCGAATATACAGTGAGCGCAGGTCAGTATGTAATATTCATTAAGTATAACACCACCACAGAAGTTGTTTTGATCTATGACCTGCTGTAGAGACACCTGAGAAATAAATATTATTTGTGACAGCTCGAAATATATATCATTGCGCTTCCGCTCGCGCGTCCTTAATCGCGACTTCGCAGCATTGCTGGCACATTTACCTAATTTGCCCTCGCGGCTCAAATAAGAAAATAGAACACAGATTTATAAACTGAGATTTTAATAGAATTCAGAATAAGGAACGCAAAAACAACTTTTAGCGCCATCGGTTTAAATCGCCTCACGTTCGTTTAAATTCGCGACACGTTCGCTCGGTGCGCCGGTCTGTGTGCGTCTTGTCTTCAGATGTTGATTGATGATCATTTAGGGGATTGTACTTTTCTCTTGTTATTTCCCCATATTGACTTTCTCCGATTAAGTACCGATCACATTATATCTATTTCGATACTTTTAAGGTGAAACAATTAATGAGAATTTGTAAACAGCTTACCTGGTATGGTATTACGCCTGGTGTAGCTTTTCTTCCTCCAATAATGAAGAGTTCCAAAGAGTTTGGAAGAGGGTTCCCTGAGTTCGTAAAATTTATGATTATTCGTGAATTTACACTAAGTTGAACAATCACATTAAAAATCAATTAATTCGTCTACTAAGTTACTCACCATCACAAATAATCAATAAAGGAATTAAAAACAATAGTGCTAACGTCATAATTATTTTTCTTCCTCTACGATGTTGTCTAAATAGTAAAGTTCAAAGAAATATTTAGGCTTACGATATCTCAGATTATTTATATTGATCTTATAACGCTAGTACTTTATATCTAACTTTATACATATATATCTACTCATATAACACAAAATCTAACGTTAACATTGTTGCATTGTTGCAATGTTAAATAGATAGATAATATACGAATAAACCTGATTGCGGTAAATAAAACAGCATTTGCTAGATTACTGCTCCACTTTGCATTATCAATATCTGATAAGCGCGTTTGTATTTGATATAGAGATAAAGGAGAGAGAATAAACAGAAATATTATGCGTATTGTTTGTAAATGATCCGCGTATATCGATGAATTGCAGTCTAAGCAGAGAGCTAGTAAACCTAACGAAAGAACTAGTAAGATCGACAAAATCTCCTTCATCTCTTCCAATAACAATTTTAGACGGAAGGTAACAAAGTTTTACAGCCGATCGTTCACGCAATCACGATTAATGAATCATTCTCGCGTGGTACATCGGAAAGCTCTCGAGCATTACAAACGATAAACTCAGCGAAAGACGCGAATGCAAAGAAATTACTAACAGTGGACCGCAAATCTGGATGGGTTTCAGAGAACTGGCTTCGTCCGTTGATTCGGGACGTGCTTATATGGAATCGGTCGGATATTTAGACGCTTCGCCAGAAGTTGTTTACATGTCTATGTGATGGATTTGAACGTATTACTATAACCTTCCGATCACAACAGAGTAACGTCGGCTTAAATATACGCGTCGCATTCATAAGAAATGTTGTCGTTCCATTAGTTGCTAAATAGACGTTCTCGAAACTTCGATTCAATCAGGAGTCATATTAGAAGCGAATCTCTAACAGTGGAATAATTCTCGAATATTCGATCACCTTAACAGCTAACATCTTATAACACTGGCTCTCCAGTTGCTTCGTTCATACCAAATTCGAACATGCATGGTAATTCGAGCAAATGAAACGGGTCGGAATTTGGAAATTATTAAAATAACTTATTAGCACGAAAGACTTATTTATAATAATATTAGAGTGATAGAGTAATAGGTTTATTAAAAGACTGATAGTGCTTTTCTTTATTCTGAATAGTCGCTATTTGGGGCTCTGGTACCTGAATTGAAATTTGAGTTCTACGTTGAGTTTTCAAAGGTTCTTCTATCGTGTTCTTTTGATGCTACAAATAGGAAGTTATTTTCATTTTCTCTATTTAAAGACTTAATGTAGAATTTAATTAAATTAAATAGTTATATTACGTTGTGATAATGGTTTTTTTTCGCGAAAATAGGATTTTCCTCAACATATTTCTTTATTGTTTGCCGATAAAAATCTGTGTTACATAATTTCGTGCCTCGCTCGCTTTCTTTACATTCTGTGTCACGCAACTCTTCATAAGTTCCAACTTTAAAAGTTTAATACCGTTATATGAAGTATGCTTCGCATCTCAGGATTACTGGTTAAACGTGACATGCGGTACAGCAAGCTGAATGTAACGCCGCGGCAAACTTGTAAGGTGGAAGTAACATAACAATGCACTTCGTCGAAGTTTGTTACGATTAGGAACTTTAGCAATATCGTACGATCTATAATGAGGTATTTTCAAGTGGATAGTCACCCGAGGCTATTATTGACCCGTCACTTTCGTTTAACGAATAAAAGAAAAAAATGTTTAAGATGTTATCAGTACTGATAATCACGGTTGTTTCATTACTGCTTGCTTCTCACTCAAAAGTTCTCGACCAATATATTAAACGTTAGCGATTATCGGATGAAATGTTGTTTACCATATATTGCATAATCTGTGACAGATGATTTTGAAATCGGTAAGTATTCAGATCAACCCCGCTCGCAAATATTTAAGATGATATCATCGATACAGTTGGTGCGTTATTTTCCTTCGGATTCGCCGGTCAACGTTTCCTGCTCCCTGTCGAAAAGAGATTCCCGTCTATGCAGCGAGTTATCGCCCGTGACTGTTGATATTCTAGATTCTCGTTAACGTTTTAATGCCTTGACGAAGCATACTGAACCATCGTGAGTTGTTTGTAGATGGAGTGCGGTCGAGAGGACGTCGAGAAACGACGAGATCGTCCGTTTCGCAGTTGGCCGTCATATCGCGATAGAGAGCGAGCCATTTGAATTTGCATGAGGTCGCGTCGGCGGCGAGGAAGGGAAAAGGAAAGACAGATATAGGGAGAAAGGGTAGGAGGAGGCGGAGGAGGAGGGAGAAGAGCAGCTGCTGCTTTTTATTACATCTCGCCGTTTATTTCGCCCTGGAATTTCGGATTAGCGATAATTACGCTCGCGGGCCACCTTCGTCATCGATCTGTGCCCGACGACCCGGTTCTCAAATTTATTAACGCGGAAACCGTGCTCGGAAGCGTACCCTTTCTCGCGACCGCTGTGTGAAATAACACTGTACCCTCTTATCGATTACGTCGTATCAAATGCCGCTCGCACTCCTGGGGGATGTTCACGTGCGCGCTCGTGCGTCTGCAGATTGCCGGAACATCGGACGAACTTATTCGAATTTGCAACAAGTATTAGTTCGATATCCTGTTGAGACAACGAAGTTCGAACCGCGCATAGATTCCACGATGTTCTCCTTGCACGAAGTTCATGTGTTCCACGGCAGACAGTGGCAGTGGATGTAACTCGGACTGGACGGGGGCATGAAATTCAAGAGCTTTTAGTGACCGGGTAGGGGGGGGGG